>NW_023595027.1:0-9602 GCF_014839805.1 Manduca sexta | reverse complement strand
TTTTCTGATTGGTAAATTTTTGAGATAGATCAAAAAACCGACAAGGTACCTTTATTGGAAATGGCGGTTAGTCAACAAATGAATAAAACAGGACATAATTCATAAGACTAATATAATATTGACATTTTTAAACGTCCAATTTGCAATTGTCACATAGTGATACCAGCCATCAAAGCTGTACTGACTAACCCCAATTTCACTAAGCGATTCCAATCCTAATATTCAATCCCAAAATAAACCAATTAAAATAAGTCATTTTTAAACATGTCGACAAAACTTTGTTCTGATTGGTCCATTTTCACGACGAATAGATTAGGATCGTTTTTGAAAACGGCGGCAAATCTCGACGACTATAATAATAAAGGGAGAAAATAGGATTATAAAAAATAACGTCTCAAATATACTATCAGAAATAATATAAATACACAATACAAATAGACCACAAATCTGTTAGCAACATGTTTTGTACCGGACATAATGTTATCATACCGACGGACAGTTATCGTTACCCTGTTGTGCACACAAGGATAAATTCAATGATTTAGGACATTCAATATTGTATTAGTTGTGCAGGTTTGAGGAAATTATGGGTGTTAATAGCTATTAATACTTAGTTAAGTAATTAATTCAGCTCCTATTTTATCCAGGTTTCAAAATATTCCGCCATTTAACGACAAGTTTATATCTGTAATGATGTATTATGGTTTCGTGGATGTTAGATATTAAAACTAAACAATTTTTTGGTTTTATCGCGGGTCCCCGTGACCACGAAGGCTGCAGTCTTCGAAACGTCGGGAGAAAATTAAAATATTAAAACCGCGATAAAATTCTAAAAATTTTTCATTTTAATGAACTTATCTCTATTGCTAAAGATCATAGTGGGTTTCCAAATCGATTCCGTGGCTATTTCGTGAGATAAAGAGCGAATACCCGAAATCTGGTTAACATGACAGATGGAAGCATAAATGAAATTTACTCCTCATTAATAGTTTTCAAACTAGTTTGAACAAATTGTAGAAACTAATTCAACCAACGTGCATGAAAATGTAAATAAAATGTTTATTTCTTCATAAAGTTATAATAATAATCTACGTATTTAGAAAGTGTAGCACACTGCAATAGTTTACATAACAAACTATTGCAGCTGTTTATCAATAGTACAAAAGTTACAAATCTATTACGCTTTACATTTTGATAGTAATTTGATAATATTTACGAGGAAATTGTTACGTAAACAAGCCAAAACGATATCACAATAAAGTAAAAATATAAAACAAGTTCCACGTGCATGCGAGGGTGAAGTCAATTTATGAATAGATTAGTTTGGTTATAATTTGTGAAAAGTGAATTGTTTATTTACATTTCAAGTCAGGAATGAACTAAACGTACTATGAAGCGATCATTATCTCTTTATCTATTGTTAGTGCCGATCCAGCGAAGTCAATTCCCGCCTCATTTCACCCAGTTCCGCTAGCCCCTTTCACCAGTCTTTCTCTTGCTATAAATTTTTAAACACGCTCTCCATTCTACTCATTAACCCCATTTTATTTACTTCATTCATTCTTATTCAACTGAACCAGGTCATTTCTTGTGACAGGTGAGATAGGGGTGAGGTATTAGAACTGTTACGTCAGAGTATTATAAAGAAACGGACTGAATAAACGTATACATTTTAATTCTTATTGTTATTGCCATTTTCAAGTGGAGCCTTGTCTTTATTTCGTCTGTGGTTGAGCTCAATAGGCCATTTGACTAATTTCTGGAAAGTACCTTACGTTATTTCAATCAAACTTTATAATCTACACGGGTGGCAATAAGTAAGTCAGTCCGCCGTAGCGTTGACACTCGGCCGTTTTACACACTTGTGCATCTATTCACTATTGTGCAAAAATTGAACGATTTAGTACGTAATATTGACTTAATTAACATGTCAACCGTATGTGCAGCCTGTAAAGTTACAATTAAAGGAGTTAACTGCATGAAATGCACGAAATGTGATGGAGTATATGACCTGCCTTGTTTAAATTTATCGAAAGACAGTTATGGTAAGCTATCACATGCATATAAAATTAACTGGCTGTGTCCAACCTGCACCTGTTCTCAACCTAAGAGGGACAATACTCTGACGCCGGTACGCCCATCGCCCATAGTTCAAGACAACACAATGATGTCAAATGTTAATACATCCCGAGGCAGTAAAGTAAAACTGCTGGCCATAAGGAACCCCAAAGTGTAGACATGTCGCTCCTCCTAACAGAGATTCGTCAACTCCGACAGGAATTGAGTGAAATAAAACAACAGAATACGGAGATAGGACTACTAAGACAAGAGGTTATAGAGCTCAGAGAACAACTGTCCAATCTTACGACCAATATGTCTCATGAACACTTAAACCAAATCCAGTCTGCAAACAGTGAAATAAATCAGCTTAAAAGTACAGTATCTCAATTAGAAGATCAAATAAATACTCAGGCGCAGCTGTCAATGTCTAATGAGTTAGAGATTATTGGAATCCCCGAAAACGTAAATGAAAACCTTCACCATATTGCCTTAACTATATCCCAAAAATTGGTATACCACTAAAGGATGAGGATCTGGAGGATGTTACTCGAATAGGACCAAGAAAAGCTATAAGTAGTTCGGATATAAAGCCACGACCGATTATTGTCAAACTACTACGTAAACAAAAGAGAGATGAAATTATTAAATCGGCCAAAGCCAGACGTAACCTTACAACAGAAGACATTGTTACTGGAAAACCGCAAAAAATGTACCTTAACGAACGACTAACTAAGCATAATCGCTTGTTATTTCGTGAAGCTCGCCTCCGGGCTTCGATGCATAAGTTTCGTTACTGCTGGGTCCGGAATGGAGGTATTTATATTCGCGAAAATGATAACAAACCGGGAATCAGAATTTCATCGGCACAGGATTTGGACTTCAAGATTGGTCCACCTATGGATGCAGCCACAAAGTATTAAACTTATCCTATTTAAATACTACTTTCCAAACTGTAACACCATATTGCCTTATATCACTGTTCCCTATTTTGTGTTTAGTATGATATTGTATAAAATTGTTACTCACCCCCAAATATTAATACACACGATTAATAATAATAATAATACAGAAATAAATAAAACAAAAACATGCTCTAAGCAAGAATACATACACAGACACACACACATACATACACATTACATATTCACACAAATGCGTCATCTGTCACTCAAGTATGAGTCTAACATAACAAGACTCTCTATCTTTTCCCCAATGCTACTCCCAAAGTTTTATCCTAAGTCGGGACTCTCAAGTGCGAAACTTCTAAAACCTATCATATGTTCAGCTTGTAGTAAGAATACACACTCGCAATGGATTACTTAACAGATACAGACAACATACTGCAAATTAATTGTGATGTACTTGATAGTCTCGAAAAATGCAAATTATCTTTAGACCCGAGGTATAACTTTAAGATCCTCACTTTTAACATAAGAAGTGTTCATAAAAACTTCGATGATTTTTTGGTGGCTTTGGAAAGACTGCAAGTCAATTTCGATGCCATTATTTTAACAGAATGTTGGCTTAATGAAAATACACCCATACCGCAAATTAACGGATATAATAACTATCGCACAAATACATTCATAAATAAGTGTGGTGGCGTTATCGTCTATATCTGGAACACATGGAGTGCTACTGTTACAGAACCCCCATTAGCAGATTGTAACTGCCTGGAGGTAAACTTAAGTCAAGATATAACTCTTTTGGGATTTACCGTTCACCATCTTTTGTATGTGTAGACAATTATTTAAACACCTTAGCTCAATTTCTATAAAACTAGTTATAAAACACATGTAATTATTGCTGGTGATATAAATTTAGATATCTGTGGCTACCCCCTTAGTAGTCAATGTGCCGAATACCTATGCCTGCTAACTGAACATCAGTTGCTTCCCGCGATAACAAAGCCAACCAGAGGAAACGCCTGTTTAGATCACATATTTGTCAAAAACGGATTATCTGGTGTTGGCCTCATAGCCCATGCAGCCATCACCGACCACAATTTATGTATGTTTGCCATTCCTTCCGTAAATAAAAAGATAAGAACACGTCTTAAGTCAAAACAGATTATCGAGCTGTGGCTGAAGCTCTCAAGTCGGTGGACTGGGCGGTTGTATTTAACAGCGTCAATGCTGACTCGGCCGCAGCTCACTTCACTAATATCCTACATAAAGCTATTGAGGAGAATACGAAGGAAATTTTAATCCCACGATCAAAATTTCACCTCAAGCCTTGGATAACTCCAGGTATTATAAGATGCCAGAAACACCGCGACTCCCTTCATCTTCAAGCTAGAAAACCCTACCTAATTCTATACTTCAAATATCATACAAACGCTATCGCAATTTTTACATGAATTACTTCTAAGACTTAAATCCAACTATGAAAGCCAACAACTAACGGGAAACTTAAAAAACTCAAAAAAACTTTGGCAAACTGTTAAAGACATTTGTAGCTTTCCAAAGCCGCAGAATGATTCCACAGATTTAATAAACACTAAAGAACCCTGCAGGTCTATAAACCGTTGTAACGAGTACTTTTCACAAATTGGTCAGGAGTTGGCTCACAATAGTCTAACTCGATTGAACACAACGGAAAATGTTCTCGCCTCAGGCATTAAAACGGTAGATGGCCCTACACATTCTTTATTCTTACATCCCACAACAATTGAAGAAGTTGATGACACTATTATGCAACTTAAGGATGGTAAAGCTCCTGGCTTCGATCAGTGTACCTCATCTCTATTAAAGCTTTTAAGATCTTCTATAGCTGAACCTTTAACTTATGTTTTTAATTTAAGCATAACTACAGGAATATTCCCGGCTATATGGAAAATGGGTATTGTGTCACCGATCTTAAGGATGGTGATAAGTCGATGCCTACAAATTACCGACCTATCACACTGTTAAGTATTATTTCTAAGTTACTTGAGAAAATTATAAACAAACGTCTAGTAACCTTTCTCGAAAAACACAGACTTATCTCCCCAACCAATATGGCTTTCGACGAAACAAATCTACAGAAGATGCTGTGCTACGATTAATAAATATAGTCACTTCAGCTTTGGATAGCAATAAAAATTGTCTAGGCGTGTTTCTCGATCTCACTAAAGCTTTTGACACGGTCTCCGTATCCATCCTTCTTAAAAAGCTTGAAAACTTAGGTGTCAGGGTGTTGCTCATGACTGGTTCGACAGCTATTTATCCAACCGCCGACAGTGTGTTAAAATAGGTACACACCTTAGCGACGCACTCCCCATAAGCTACGGTGTACCACAAGGTAGCATTCTTGGCCCTACATTATTCATCGTATATATGAATGACCTGCTAAACATTTCAATAAATGATGCCGACACTATATGTTATGCGGATGACACGGTTGTCATCTTTCAAGGTGTTTCATGGGATGCAGTATTTAAGACGGCAGAATCTGGGTTGGCGAAATTAGCACAGCGATTGAATGATAGCCTACTGACAATTAATAATCGCAAAACAAAATACGTTGCTTTCCATAAAACACGAGCATCAAAACCCAACACGCCCCATAATCTTTTTATTCATTCCTGTGCCTCGTACCAAGATTACCCCCACAAACCCACTTCCTGCAGTTGTCCTTCCATTGACTATGCTAACACCATTAAATACCTTGGCATTCTTCTCGATGAAAATCTCTCTTTTAAAAAATATATTTCGTATTTATCGGGGAAACTAAGGAAATCTATCTATTTCATGAAATCTCTGCGTAACTCTGCATCTTCATCCATTTTACTCTTAGTTTACAAAGCGATATGTCAATCTAGTCTCACATACTGTATATCTGCATGGGGAGGGGCCGCAAAATCTACTCTCTTAGAGCTCGAAAGAGCTCAGCGGGCTGTTTTAAAAGTCATGTTACGAAAACCCTTTAGATTCCCTACAGACGACTTATACAAGGAATGTAAAGTATTAAGGGTTCGCCAATTATACATTAGCAAAGCAGCTATCGCAATTCATAAGCGCGTTTTAAACTCTGAAGAATTTGTCAATTTGTGTTCTCGACGCACATATAGAATCCCCTGCCGTTGATAAAGTCGAGTTTTGCTAGACACCTACCAAACTATATGCACTCTTTCATATACAATAGAATTTGTCAGCAACTGAATATAAAGCTCTTGACTTGTAAGAAAGCAAAGTACACATTGGAAAAATGGTTGCAAGACCTTAACTACGAGGATACTGAGAAAATTCTAACGGGTTTTGTTTAGGACGCAAACAAACAAACACCAAACACACACACACACACACACACACACTCACATACACACACTCACACACACACATATATATTGCATTTACGTATTTCTAATAAGCTCATATTTATTCATACTATATTTATATATATTTTTTACCATTAATAATACAGAAGATGTGAACCGGATTTGGTCGCCATATGAAAATGTAATTGTATATTGTTAATTTTATTTGGTTAACTGCGATACGGGCCTGGAGCCTAGTGCAGTGACCGCCGTGAATTGATGTAACTAATGTGAACTGAACCTAAATATATTTCTATTCTATAAAAAGTCATTATTTTGTACACTATCAAATTGCATATTTCTTCTTCTATAAGTCTTCTAAACCCAAACTATTTGAAACATATATTTTTGTACAAAATTGATTTTAATCCCATTCAATTTCAATTGTCAATGACATTCCTATTTCAAACATAAGCATTTTTTTTACATAATCGTGCTGTGTTATCAATGCGATATAAATACCAAACCGTGGATCGTAGGTTTTTACCGCTTCCGCGAGTGCTTAGCTCCAAGCACTATTTAACCTATAAATAATGCACCACTTCCCCGGAAACTGAAGTAAGCGACCGCTGAGTTGTCACCTTTAAACGTCTTGTTTGACTTTTCTTCACTTGTAAAACAATTAAAACTTTTATAATTTATTAAGTAATGTTTAAGGAGGATTATTTATTATAGTGTCAAGTCTTTTGACATATATATTATTTAAGATCTAAATATGACAGGTGGTGACGAGAATAATTATGTGGTTTTCAATGCTTTGCAATGCAATATTGGGCATGTAATTTTCCTAGTTTATGAGTATTTATTGTGGTTATTATCAAAAGAGGGTTAGCTGGTTGCTTGCACCAAATTATAAAACATGTTTCAATATTTCTTTGTTTTAAACGATTAATACGAATTGATTGTCTGCCTTCTCTCTTGGTGTATAAAGTGTATAATGCATTATGACTAGGTATTTGTTGTAGTCATTATCAGAAAAGCGGTTGGCTATACAGTAGCTCGTAGCAAATAAAAAAAAGATCAATATTTTTTGTTTTAAACGATTAATACGAATTAGTTGCCCACTTCTTAGTGTATAAAAGGTGTATAATGCTTTGTAAACCTGATGACACGCGACCGACAGGAATGACCTACTCACTATGGCGGGTTTTTCACCTTTTACAACACCATCCAGACTCACCATAACGCGATAGTCGTATCTCAAAATAACCGTAATTTTTTTTTTAGACTAGTTGACGCGACAGACGTCTTAACTATGAATTTGCAGCGCGAATTCTGTCAATCGCTGACAGTTATTTCAAACAATTGACAGCTATATAAAATTAATATTTTCGTTAAGTTTTCTTGAATTTTCTAATTTTCCGCGCAATTGACAACATTTCAAAATGTAAACGTGCCTAAAACAATAATACCGTTTCTTAATTTTTCTACTCTGAGTTCGATTATGAATTTTTAATATTTTTTTAATACTTAATTTCGGAGAAAAAAAATTAAAACCGAAAATGCTTGATGACGTCACATATACGGTTGAATGAAATGGTTCCTTGAACCACACTTATTATTTATTTTAAAAACTAAGACACCGTCATTTGTCAATGTCAAATGTCAATACAATAGATACGTCACAACTGTCACTTTCAACGAAAGAGACAAAAACAAAAACTGTCACTTCATTTTTACTGCAAAGCAAAAGTCATTGCGTTTTAAGTCGTATATGTGACGTCATTTGGAGCTACGTCGTTTTAGAATAAAACAAAAATTCAAAGTGAAAATCATGAATGAAAATATCTGCATTTCGAAAAAAGAAAAAATATGGGTCTCATCATTTTAGATCTAGTTTCATAAAATACAAACATTTTGGTATGTTGAAAAAATGAAATGTTGTCAATTATATGGATTTTTTCTTTCAGAACCTTTAACAACCTTCTCATGACAATAACAAACACAACAAAAAAAAATTGTGAAATTGGGTCCAGCCGTTCACGCGTGACGGCGCGGCGCGGCGTGACCAAGGGAAATAGGGATTCATTTTTATATATTACCAATCTGGTAAATGTTCATATATGTAATTTTTAAAACATAATTATAATTAGTTCCATAATCATTGATGTCTTATCCTCTCCCAGTGACCATACTGAGCCCAGGTTCGTAACCCGTCAGTAGGTTGCCCTCAGCATGGTCGCTTAATTTTCAAAAGTTGCGAACGACTAAAGTGCTCACCCAAAAGTCCAGTGTTTTTGTATAAGGCGGCCGTTGCCAGACCAAAAAAATAGGGTCATGTTGAAAAAAAAAAGTTGTCATCAAAATATCCTCTTGTATCATAATGCATAAATGTCATGTTAAAAAAAAAAAATAATTTGTCACAAAATACCTTGGATAGTAATGCATAAATTAAAATTCTCTTTGTAAAACTGTAATTTTTATTACAAGTGAGAAAGTGAAGATTTGGTATCAAATATTACGAAATAAACTATAAACTAATATGTAAAGTAATAAAATTTAAAAATAACGATACGAATCTATAAATAAGCTACGAACACCGCGATACCACCATTACAAAGTAATTAAGATTAGGCGGGTAGTATATTTATGTTCACTTCCTCCATAGATTAGCCTCATTAATAAAAATACTATATATTACAGATATAGTTACGTAGGAGCCGTTCAGGTATTAATTGAACAGAATTTTTGTATTTTTAACCTTCTGTCTCTACAATAAAGCAAAATAAGCGAAACTCTACTGTCTCTCCTACGCTTGCGTAAGCATATAATGTTTACAATAACTTACATTTCTCTATTGTTATTTAATTATTAATAAATATTACTGATTTAATCACTGTTCAGACCCCCGCTTCCCATATCTTCGAGAATAATCAAATCATTGACCAAACTGTCCGGTGGTACTCGTAATACGCGAAACGATATACGATTTATTTTTTAAAGTTTGAGTGTTAAATGAGACGGAAAATTAAATTAATCTGTACTAATTATATAAAGAAGAATTTGTTTGTTTGAACGCGCTAATCTCAGGGACTACTTCACTACTCCGGAATGAGACGAAGCTTCATTAGTCCTGCTATACTTAGGTACTTTTTATGGGGAAGTATTTATCGTGGAATCTTTTCATCCAGACAAAGCCGCAGGCAAAAGCTAGTGATAAATTATATTATCAAGTTGCGATACAATTTGCATGAATAAAATATACTAAGTATATGAAAATATTTACCCATCATATCGTATACTG
>NW_023595026.1:0-9607 GCF_014839805.1 Manduca sexta | reverse complement strand
TGTTTTATGTTAATTTTATGTATGGCCCGCCCCCAAGTGTATTAATTCACGAGATTTGCCTCTGAAGCGCACTCATTAAGTTTTTATTGGCAATAAATCTAATAGCATAAATGGTTTTGTCGTTCACAATTGCAGTTTGCTAAACGCTAACTAATCGCGGCTTGAATCTCTAATCTCCTTGCTTCAGTCGGAGCTTCTTGGCTTGCCTACCACGAACTTAGACATTCAATGCAGTCCGAATATCTACGAAACCATGAATTGTACTATTTCTCAATTGATATCATAATATTATTAATACTCTCATAATTATTAAGTAAATGGTTATTGAAGTCCGATCTAATAACTATTATGTAGTGGCAACTGTTGATGTTCCTAAGGATAAAAATGTTACCTGTTGGATTTATTAGGTCAGCATACCTAACAATAAATTTTTTTATTGATAAATTTATATAATTATCATTATCATCAGCCGCAGGATGTTCAGCTGAACATGGGCCTTCCTCAAATCAATATTCTTTATTGCTAAAATACATCATCATCATCAGCCGCAAGATATCAACTGCTGAAAATGGAACTCCCTTAAAAATTTCCAGATCGACCTATTGGAAGCGAACCGCATCAGCAACCTCCTACGACTTTTATTAGGTTATCTGTCCGCCTTGTGGGTGGACGTCCGACGCTGCGCTTGCCAGTTCGTGGCCTGCACTCCAGAACCTTCGTGCCCCATCGGGCATCAGTTCTGCGAGCTATGTGCCCACTGCCACTTCAGCTTGCTAATCTGAAGGGCTATGTCGGCGACTTTCGTTCTACGGATCTCCTTATTTCTGAGCAATTCTCATAGTCCTCTAGCTAAAATCCATAAATAAAGCCGGATTCTAAATTAAAATTTGATTGTAGATATTTCATCACTAATGCGCTTTAGAGACTTAGATTAGAAATCTTGCAATATTTGTTTTTATTGACAAATTATTTTCAACATTATTTCAAATGCTTAAGACTCAAAACCTAAATATATTATGTACGTACAAAATTACGTTAATAAGATTCGTCGTTTACAGACAGTTCTTGTTTTAAATAACTGTTTACAAGTATACAAGTTTTCATGAGGCCGGGCCGCAAAGTGCACTCATAATGTTTATATATTCATTGTTCCTTATCGCGCATGTAATAAACATTTAATTTGCAAGGTTTTCGTCTTAATTAAATTAAGTGAATTGCAAATGTAATTAGGAAAAATATTTTGTTAACAATATCTGAATTATTAAGGTATAAATATGTTTGTTAAAACTTACGTCAATAATGCTCGAGAAAAAATATGATATAGCAAATAGAAAATATTCAATACATACAATATATTACAAGGAGGTTGAAGGTAGAGTAGCGCGGGTATTAGGGAATTATGCCATAAAATGTACAGTTTGTAAGTAGGGGTAATATCTCAAATGATTTAATTGTTTTTTTCTTTATTTAGAAAAAGCTACATAATCAGTAATAAGGTATCCCATCACAAAGCTTATTACTCTTAATCAAATGAATATAACAGAATCTGTACACGTTAACGCATGTATAAATACTTAATAATATTCAGAAGCAATTGTTTTATTAAAAATACAAAAGCTAACATACACTTTGTATTGGCTAAGTGATTCCGCTTATCATTGCAGTGGAGATAATATACTCGTGAATACACTCGCAGACAAATGAACCGAAGCAGTTGCAATAAACTAGTAAAATACTCATATATACTTATATTTATTAAATCTATCTATTGAATGATTTTTAATAAAAGCTATGTCATTACAGAAAAGATTTTATAATAAAGGTAAAAACATTACATAAAACTACGTAGACTGCATCGCACGGCATCGCAATGTCCTAATTATTATGTAGCAAGACAATTAATAAGGAGAGTAAGAATAACCGTGAGGGATATATTTCTCTTACAAGAGAGTTAGTAAATTAATACCATATTTTTTTTACATTTTCATACATTGATTTGGTAAACCGTGAAACCAATGAAATTAACAGACACCATGAAACATAACATATAATTTCTCATTATAATGTGAGCATTTTATTGCCATCAATAAGCGTGTAATTAATCGTGCTGTATAGTGGTGCTATTATTTATGGATAAGTGTAACACTCACTACGAAGCGAAGGACCTGCTCAGTGTCATTAGATTTTATTAAAAAAGGTACTAGATGCACGATTTATTTGTCCGCAAATAGGTATGTAGATATCACAGCGAGTTTCTGAGCTAGAGGCATGTTTATAAAATGGACTGTAATCGTTAGTCACCGACATCGAAACACGTACACAAGTGAAATCAAATAGAAATGACACGATTTTATATATAATATGAATACTTGAACATCAATTAAATATATGCGATCGCAACAATCAATCATTGTACTTTCTCCCATTCAGCACGTACGACGGTCTGATATCTAATGTAGTTTGGTGTATAGTAGGATTTTTAGTTTATCACCCAATTTTACTTACTTATTCTATTAACTATGCTGACTAAACAATGGTTAGCTGAAACCGTCTCGCAAATTGCAAATAATGCAAAAAGAGTATCGACACTAAGGCTAATGAATGTCACATCTGTACGCATGTCGCTGGTATAATCATTGATATGATCTCGAAAGCGTACCGAGCGTGTAGGCATTTACATAGATCGCGCCCACTCCAGCGCGATTTTTACTCAGATACCGACGGGTATTACGCGGCCGATTTGACATGTTAATAGAATGTGAGACAATACTGTAAGGAATGATGCTCCTTAAGTTGGCGGTTGATTTCACCGGCGAGACAGGATTCAGAACCGGAATGCCGTGGCGTATGTACGGCGGAGGTTAATAAAGCGCGCACTTGCTCGCTACTTTATTGCTTTTGTGGTCATAAATAAAAACGCTCTCGACAACAAAACAATTTATCGAAACTGTCAACTGCGTATGAGAATCATCGGTGTTGTAATTTAAATACATGTGCTCTAACTTCGAAAGTAATTACTGTTGCGTTTATATGCTACAGATTATAATTTCACAAATGATCTATTTTTAATAGGAATACAATTTCGTATAATAAGTAAAAAAATTTTTTTTTCGAAGTTTACTTAATAGATTATCTTGTGTATATAATGATTGTATCTGTAAACGAGAATATTAATTTTATTAGAAAATTATTTATCAATTTTTCTTTTTTATACCAAATACCTACATCATGATAGAGAAAGTTGGGATATCCTAAGATAGCGACTCTATCTTTATGGGAGTAATAACTACAATACATTACGTGAAATCGTTTCATATTTTAACCCGTATATAATTTTTAATGAAAAACAATTATAATTTAAAAGTAATAAGATGATAGAAAACGCTGGCGTTATGATATCGTCCTCTTTGCCTACGGGCTCGTAGCGTCCGTAGGCGGCCGCGTCACAGTGACGTCACCGCCCTACGCGCGCTACGTAGCTACGAGCCCACACAGTACGAACCCACGCGACCCAACGCGCCCACTGAAATATATTTCATAAAATGATTCTATAATCCCTAGAGAGTTCAATGCTTATAAATATCATAATTTGAAAAACTCGTAGAACGGATTATACGGGTAACATAACGTTGTTATGTCTAAATTCTTTATACATCGCAATTGGAGTGAAATATTGACGTATTCTTTATTAAGCCAAAGACTAGTTTCAAAAGAGAAATAATATTATGTTTGCTGAAACTGTGCCTTGTGAAGTACATGGTGTTACAGAAAGAAAGTATAATCGGAATCTTAATATACATAGATTTTTATAATATAGTATTCAGTAGAAATGCAGAAAGTTGATTAGTTATGTGGAGTTAGTTACTTTTGTGTACTAATTGGAAGTATTTTTAGATTTTTCGAAGAACAAAATCGAGGAATCCAATTTACTGAATAATTCTCATAACATACCAAGTACCTACAATATACTTCGCAATACACCGAAATTAATTTGTGTTTTATCGTATTGTAATAGTTATTACTGAAATGTAATATATTTATCACAATAAAAAGATCTTTGTGTCGAAAGTAGTTTACTTGTAATTAAATAGAAAATTAAAAAAAAAACATCAGGTCTTTTAGTTTTCTTTTAATATATTTTTCCATTTAACTTAAAGTACGTGAAACCTACATTTTAATTTTAAATTAAGTGGCTGTTTTCCGAAAGTAACTGTTAGTAACCTAATTATGTAGTACTTTTGCTAAACAAGTAAAAATACAACTGCTCTATTTATTAATAGTTTTTTTATTTCTTTCTATCTTTTTAATGTAACTTATTTAATAAAAATAAGTCAAAAAGATTTGCGATGGTTCATTGCGAATAAAAAACTATTTGTTGCGGGGTCATATATTGTGATAATTTAGCTTTAGTTGTATACTGTTATCAGTGGCGAAGGGTGGAATTTACCGAAATAGAACCTGACACAATATATAAGTACTAATCATATGCGCAAATAATAATTATATCAACCCTGTATTATATATACTGTCCCACTGCTGGGCACGGGTCAACTCTACTGCTGAGAGGGAATAGGCCTTAGTCTACCAGGCTGGCCTAGTGCGGATTGGTAGACTTCACACACCTTCGAAATTCTTATAGAGAACTTCTCAGGTGTGTAGGTTTCCTCACGATGTTTTCCTTCACCGTTTAAGCAAGCCATAATTCACAAAGAACACACACATAATTTAAAGTTAGAGGTGTGTGCCCTTGGGTTTTGAATCTGCGGACGTTCGTCTCGGCAGTCCGTTCCACCAACACCAACTAGGCTATCGCCACTTATATGCACAAATGAGATCCACCATGGATCCTAATCATAATTAGATTTTACATAAATTACGAAAGGGAAGCCGACAGGAATCGAATTATATGGACTTCGCCAATGACAAGTATACATACAAATAGAGCGACAGCGTCCGAAATTTGGAACCGACAAAATAATTGCGATTGGTCTCATGGTATCCTTATTTTTATACCATCTATGTAGTCCAATTGTCAACAAATAAGAGGCGATGTTACCATGAGGAGTCGGTAGAATAATAAAATCATCCCTTCTCTATCTACGTTTATTTATCCACTTGGCTTAGGGTATGACAATAATTATAAAAAAATTAAAACTGCTTTGTATTGATAAAATGATTAGTTTTACTTGTATATTTGATCAGATTATACTTGATAATTTTATCCTGACATAAAAAAAAATTGTCCTAACTCATCTACCTTCGACTGACAGATAGGTAATATACCAAATACCATTATAAAATGTTTGTTGTTTAATATTATAATATTATTTTAGAACATTTCGCCCAAACATACGTTAGTTTAAGTGGGTCATTAATGTTATTCGGTAAACATCAAACCCGTGTGGGGTGCGCTGCTATCGAACCAATTTCAGAATTCCGGGTAATAATATGTACAGATAATTGTTTGATGTAAACATAGAGCACTATTTCCACGTATCAACGAGACTTATGTGTATGGCACTGCATCAGACTTTGTCATCACAATATGTAGATTTTCTAACACAAAGGAATATGGTCTGATATTTTATGAAGTCAATGTAATTATTTTTCATAGTCAATGAACTTTAGGGTGTTGTTACCAATACAAACATAAACATATTTTTAGTTATATTAAGCATTGATATTTTCACCGTCATAGTATAATTGTCTCAAAGGAAATAAGGAACGTTCTCAAAAGCATTGGTTCGTTTAATAAAATCGCCTGTGGGTCAAAAATTACAAAGTTGATACGAACGTGTAATGTAACTGTGATAACTCACAGCTGACCCCATACCCGCTAATTTCCCTATAAAACGCAAAGATCAAAACAAGTACTTAGGTAATAATGGCGAAACGTCCATACTGCAGCGGCTTGCTCCGCTCACAAGCACCGTGACGGATCGCTCGCCATGTCTTACAAATCGCCGTTTCAATTGTTGTGAACTGGTTGCGACTTAATATTTGTGTTACCAAATTTCTCTGCCCACGAACGGACTGCGTATGTACCGTAAGTGGTATGGTTCACCGAGATACAATCAAATGGATTTATGCTTACGACAATGAACTTTCTAAAACATAATTTTCGTATTGTCCCAAATATTCGATAATTCTCATGGCCACATTAGATAGCCGATTACATTTTTGTTTAATTTTTGTTTCTGTGTATGTTTGGCACGTTTTTGTTTTGAAACATAACGTCTTCTAAAATAAACTGATGCATATCTAACAGATTTTTACTCGACTCCATTATTAACCTGGACAGAGCATTAATAAAAAATCTTTATTAAAAAAAAACTAGTGTCAACCTGTGATTACAATGATAATACACGTCCAATCTCCCCCTAAATTGTGTGTGGTACGAGATAACGCGGTGCTAGTGCAAATATTTCCCGTGATAAATGCTTTAGTTACCTGTCGCGACCGCGGCGCGCGTTTCGATAATAACCGTGATATTGCGATGATACAAACTGGAAAAACTCGTTCGGCTGATGTCGATATCCTTACAGGTCCACGAGTCGACGATCACCGGCCCGACCGGTTCTCACTGATCAAGGTTCGTTACGTTGAATGGTATAGATAGCGTTTTTTTATTCCACACCCAGACTGGATGTGTAAGTTAATTGTTATTTAAATTAATTTGTTTTTCTGGATCGTCGAATTGGTCGGTTACATCACGTGTTTCATAATGTTGGACTGCAAGTTACATTGGGAGACATTAATAGGTAGCTAAACTAACCCGATGTTTTGATATTAGACGCGTCGGCTGATTTGTTGCATTATACCGGATATCTTCAAAGGATTCTCACATGTCAGCGATGCATTGAAGGCACGTTTCGACATAAGTGAATATTTTCGAGGGCCAGTTCATTCGGTGGAGCATTGTGCCTTGTGCCAGTATATTACACAAACAGTACCGAGCGCAATCGCTCAGCGTTTCACAATCGCGGGTTCGCCGACCGACACCAATACCTAAATTAATTTTCTTTTTGGTCCCGCGTCACCGGCGTTCATTGTTCAATTTGTGGCTCCGACTTTAGGACTCCGATGTGCTGGTTATTAACGTGGACTTAATCTAACTCAGCTCACACGTGTGTTTCTTGACTTAATAATCATTTCTAATTTATATACGTGAATGTGAAGATTTGTTTACATTTTAAACAAACAATTTAAAGATATTTTTATCTGTATAATTTGCCAAAATAGACTCAACAAGACGTCGAGCATAAATTTATATTATAACAAGGTCTTTTTATATGTATGTCAAAAAACATGTTTCAAATTCAAAATTTTCCTAACAACCGACCGGTTGAATATATGTGTATTTGCAAATTCAAAACGTATATAGAAACATGAAGCGTTATAATTCGCATGCGCGGACATTGCAATAATCCAACGGTAACATATACCACTAATCCACAAACAAAAGTCTTAAGGTAACAAAATAAATTGTGTATGTGATAGCACTAACCAGTTTTGTTGCTCAAACACACGAGCATGACATTTTACAACTGTAACGAGGCCACTTACCATTCGTATTGGTGTATTACCGTATCTCGGTTGTGCGTGGTCAAAACGAAGAACTTTGATGGATTCGAATGTCACAGTGAAGGTTATATTATCGATTTTGTAAACGCTTTATACGTGTGCGGAATAACGATACAGTTACCTGCGCCTCTCTAATTTAATTTGATATTCAGCCACTGCATTTTTTGCTCAAACGATTCGAGTTGAATATTTTTCTGTTTTTAAGTTACGAAATCTTTGTCTGGCCCGTTTAACGGGAACGCGGACTTTCTTTTATAAATTTGCGTCGTCTATCATCTTGCGTTGTTCGTATTTCGCACATTATCCATGATGCGAGTAAAAGTAGTTCGACCTCTAGTAACTTTGACCCTATTTAAAACAATTTACAACTACTCTGTCACTGTGAAGTCAGATTTTACGTATAATAGTATTTTATAATCGTAAAAAAATGCATCACGCATATTATAGATACGTATTTATACTCCTAATACAAAAAATTAAAGCTTTTGGAATGAAGAAACGCGAAAGGTCTGAAGAGTATTTTAATTGTATTTTTTTATAATTTTATCCTTCATTTGATATATTTATAAACGACCTAAAATGACCTGATCAATCGTCAATTTAGTATCATTGAGTAGTTCATGCTTAACAACATGACACGGCTATTCATTTACGGCTATTTGTGGATCAACATAATATTACGATCTATTTACTGCGTACTGAATGCCTATGGGTTTAATTAAGTACTATTAAACTACCGTACTATTAAAATTGTAACAACCAATATCGGTATTACTTAAATCTTAGAAGTATTCGCACAGCTCGGATTCCCTTGTGATTGGCGGAATTATGCTGTTTTCCCAGCAATTTGTCGGTTGCGTCGTCCGCAGCGAGGAGTGCTCGCTGCCTACGTGATCTACGCTTGCGACATTTTGACAATCCGATGTTTACGTAATGGTGCCGCGACCAGCGATCTTGGTGCTTCTTACATTGTAAGTTCCGGGTTACTTGGGACTTTGATGAGCCTTCGTTCTGTTATGTGACGTTTTTGTGTTCCTAATATCAACCGTAAGAAAGTTAAAACCAAAGAATACAAGAGTTATAATGTGTAAGTTATATAAATCATTTGCAACTTTTTGCCAACAAGATGATAACCATATAAGGTAAGTATATAAGTATAAAATCACTCGGCCTTCTTCTGTTTCCCACATCACGTCACGGTTCTGTTGACTGTTGTGTAGCCGCGTGTCATTGTTAACTGCGTCTGCGCTCTCCGGCCGGTCGCATCAAAACAAACGGAGAAAGCCGCTATACTATTTTATTTGTACATTAAAACTTCCTACTTCCCCATGAGGCTAATAAATTTTGTACAGAATAGGAAATCGAAACGCCTTCCTTATGTTAAAACGATGCACCGCTGACACGATTTACCTACTGCGTTAAGTCGCTTATCAAGAAATAATTCTTTTAGTGTTAGCACACTGAATGCTATTGTGTTTTGTATATTATATGTAGCTATTTAGTTGATTGAGTAGTAGTACATATGCTGCGATACGACTAATTCGATGCTGTAGTTCTAATTGTATATGGTACTCGTATGACTACCGCGCTGAGCCCTTGGATTCGGTCTACTTAAAAATAGTTGTGACTGGGTTTTCCTATCTTAAAATCACTCAGTTGCAGCTCGGAGACGGTAATTTGGCGGAGTGCCTCGGAAAGGACGTAAACCCGTTTGTCCTGCGCCTGATCTCTCTCCAGTCATATCGGATTGCCGTCTCACCGGACTATGTGTGTGATAGAACACAGAGTGCCCCTGTGTATTGCACACACACTTGTACACTACAATATCCTCTGTGTAGGTACTTGGCTGATTCCCGTTGAGATTGGCAGCCGTGGCTAAAATTCGGTTAGGAGGAATAAGTATATACAGTAATAGTTATTATCATTTCTGTTATAATAAACATCATTCATGTAAAACACCTAATTTTGCACTCTCTAACAATAGACAAAAGAACCGCCTAAATCTCCAGTGCAGGTTGTAATC
>NW_023595025.1:0-9620 GCF_014839805.1 Manduca sexta | reverse complement strand
CTGGCTTTTGGGTGATCTTAACTAGTAGTAATAACGAGTTATTTAGTGAATCATTTTTTGCGTGTTACTACTATAAAAGAAAAAAAAAATTCTCGCTGCGTTATATTATTTATTCGAAACTAGTATATTTTGCTAAGAAGCTATTTCAGGCATAAAGTGTAAAGACGTGTTTGCTCTGGTGCAGTTCGTTTAATTGATGACGACACGGAGCTTAGTGCAGCCTCCGCGTGCCGACGTAATAAGCCCGCACCAGCTTCCGCGACATCGCAATTAAATGCGAGAGTACAAGAATAAGATTGCAAGCGCTATTTCGAAAATTTAGATTTTTAAAGAAAAACCGCTAATGACTTGCTCAATGGGAAAATTAAAAGAATGAATTACGGCTAGAGTTTCATATACTATTAAGAATAGTCGTTAATTCAGAATGTTGTAGAAACATCGCAGCTCGAAGCTTGCTGTACATTGTACAATACATGTGAAATGTTTTTTGCATGTAAATTATAATGAGTCCTAGAGTCAGTTTTTCTGTGTCATTGGCGTTTTCGTAAAAAAGTATCAAAACGACTTCAGTAAGTTAATCTTCCCAACAGCCACAGCAGCCAGAGTGTGATTTATCTACAAAATCGATAGGAATATATCAATTCGTGTGGTGAAAGCTCAATTGCAAGTGTTAGCTCTTGCCTGATGGGGATCAACCGCAAATTCTCTTCTCTGAAAGCGACGTCGATCCGTCACTCGCGTAAACAAACAAAGTTTATGGCGAGTGACGCCGATGTTCTCGCCGAGATTTATTTAGCGCGCTGCAGGATATTTGCAGTTTTATATCGATAAAAGTTTACGCTCGTATACAAGTTTGAACCTCGGATGGCTGGATATTTGTGTTGAAATTAAACTAATTTTCGGATTCTATCGCGGTGCTAGTATTTTATTTTCTCCCGACGTTTCGAAGACTTTGCAGCCTTCATGGTCACGGGGGACTGAGGTGTTGTTCATCCGTAAAGTCAAAGTTACAATATCTACCTACATTTTACAATTATACAACTTTTTTATTATTTTTTTTTTTTTTTAATTTTAGCTGTTGGTGGTCCGATCTACGCAGAATGAGCTCACAGTGTCTTGAAGTCTGGCAGCCGGTCTTTTGGGTTCCGATTTAATTAAATGTAGAACTGGATCCCAGGCTTGTGCAAGCTTCCAACCATCTTCCCTATTGAAATTAGGATGTTTTTTAATTTCAATAGCCTCGCGAATCATCCTAGGCAGGAATCGGTGTTCTTTGGCGAGGATTTGTGGCTTGTCTAGTCGCAGATAATGATTGGCGCCTCCTCAGAGTGTTCAGCGACTGCAGACTTCGTCGAGCGTCGGTGTTTCACGTCAGCTATATGTTCTTTTACGCGGGTCCCTATATTTCTTTTGTTTGCCCGATATAAGAGAGGCCACAGTTGCAATCTATTTTGTATACTCCCGGTTCTTGTAGAGGTATGTGACACTTGACAGGTGGTAAAATCTGACTAATCTTCTTAGGCGGCTTAAAATAAGTTTTTATGGAAGCACGCTTCAGGATGTAGCCAATCTTGTCGGTGACTCCTCTTACATATGGTAATACAACCGGAACACGTTCAACTGTGGCTGGTTTCACTCGGTTTCTGTGACGGCGGCGTGGAATTTGGAGCTTGTTGTCTCGCAGTACTTGCTTGACATGTTGCAGCTCAGCGGCCAGGTGTTTCTCGTCACAGATTCCTTGTGCTCTCTGAAACAAAGATTTGCCCACGGTAGCTAACTGTTTTGGGTGGTGATGAGATTCACCGTTCAGATATTTATCAGTATGGGTCTGTTTCCGATATACAGTATGACTTAAGGTCTGATTAGGATTACGGATGATTAAAACATCTAAGAAAGCAAGAGATTTATTGTGTTCTAACTCCATAGTAAATTGGATTTTATTGTTGATGGAGTTAAGGTGATTTAAAAATGCAGTTACTTTATCAGATGGTAAAATTGTGAAAGTATCGTCTACGTACCGTTTATAAAACCTTGGAGTGACCGGGGCTGTACTCAGGGCTGTCTCCTCGAAGTCCTCCATAAATATATCGGCGACTACCGGAGATACAGGGGAGCCCATCGCTACCCCTCAACTTGTACATAGAACTGATTATTCCACAACATATAGCCAGATGTAAGGCAATGTTGGAGTAGTTCTGCATATTCCACAGGAATGTTATTCTCTGCTAACTTCTTAGATACAATTCTGATGCAATCTTGTACTGGTAAGCTCGTAAAGAGAGACTGGACATCAAAACTGACCATAGTTTCATTGTCAGCTAATTTTAGGTCTTTAATATCGCTGACAAATTGGTATGAATCCTTCACAGACGCTCTAGTGTTTCCTCTAAGTGGTGAAAGCACTTTTGCTACGTGCTGAGCCAATCTGTAGGTTGGTGTGTCGATTTGACTCACTATGGGACGTAGCGGAGCATTTAATTTGTGTATTTTCGGCAACCCATACAGTTTAGGCGGTTTTGCACACGAAGGAACGAGCAAGTTTACGTCAAGATTTAACTTATCGGAGTAATCTTTTATTAAAGAGCTAGTAGCCTTTAATACTTTAGTAGTCGGGTCTGATTTGACTATTTTATACGTACTTACATCCGATAAAAGTTGTTCCATTTTATTATTGTAGTCTGACGTATCCATTACTACTGTCGCATTTCCTTTATCTGCACGGAGAATGGTAAGGTCCTTCATCGATCGCAAGTTCTTTAAAGCGATATATTCGTGTTTTGGAAGATTTGGTTTCGGCACTTTCTTTTGACGCAAAATTGACGAAATGTCTTGGCGTATCGCCTCCGAATCTTCGTGTTTTAAGTATTTTTTAGAAGAGACTATTCTCAACATTGCAAATAATGTCTTCATACGGTATCCTTCGTGGAGTAACAGCAAAATTTAAGCCTTTCGATAAAACCTGAATTGTGTTTTCGTCCAATGTTTGTTTTGACAGATTTATTACTGCGCGTTGTCCATGGTTTGCGCGGGAGTGTATCTTATCTATGGTCGCGCACGTTCCATTCCTACACTCGGTGTTTTAAGATTATCGACATTTAATTTTGATAGTAATTTGTTGTATTTTATTATATGTTTATTTTTGCATTCATTATATTTTGAGGTTTCGCGCTTATTTAAGGTCTCGATGCAATTTTTAAAATCAAATGCTGATAACTCTGTCTTCAATTCATTGGATATAATCTCAACACAATTATTTATGTACTGGAGGTCGGATCGTGTTTCGTGTATGGTAGCTCGTAACAGTTTTGTACTCGCCTGGTTAAGAATTTTAGCGCTCCCTCGTATGTATTTCTTAGGTGATAGCTTGACACACGTAGGGATGAGATTGTGGTCACGACATCTCTTCAAGAAATTCAATGATGTGCAGAATCTTGCGCGCTTGGTTTTCAAATTCTCCAACCGGCGTATTTTGTTGGCAAGTTCCAGTCCGTACTGGTTTGCATAATGATTTCTTATGTTTACGCGAATGTTAGACATTGAAATTAAACTAATTTTCGGATTCTATCGCGGTGCTAGTATTTTATTTTCTCCCGACGTTTCGAAGACTTTGCAGCCTTCATGGTCACGGGGGACTGAGGTGTTGTTCATCCGTAAAGTCAAAGTTACAATATCTACCTACATTTTACAATTATACAACTTTTTAATTTTTTAAATTTTAGCTGTTGGTGGTCCGATCTACGCAGAATGAGCTCACAGTGTCTTGAAGTCTGGCAGCCGGTCTTTTGGGTTCCGATTTAATTAAATGTAGAACTGGATCCCAGGCTTGTGCAAGCTTCCAACCATCTTCCCTATTGAAATTAGGATGTTTTTAATTTCAATAGCCTCGCGAATCATCCTAGGCAGGAATCGGTGTTCTTTGGCGAGGATTTGTGGCTTGTCTAGTCGCAGATAATGATTGGCGCCTCCCTCAGAGTGTTCAGCGACTGCAGTCTTCGTCCTGCGTCGGTGTTTCACGTCAGCTATATGTTCTTTTACGCGGGTCCCTATATTTCTTTTGTTTGCCCGATATAAGAGAGGCCACAGTTGCAATCTATTTTGTATACCCCGGTTCTTGTAGAGGTATGTGACACTTGACAGGTGGTAAAAATTGACTAATCTTCTTAGGCGGCTTAAAATAAGTTTTTATGGAAGCACGCTTCAGGATGTAGCCAATCTTGTCGGTGACTCCTCTTACATATGGTAATACAACCGGAACACGTTCAACTGTGGCTGGTTTCACTCGGTTTCTGTGACGGCGGCGTGGAATTTGGAGCTTGTTGTCTCGCAGTACTTGCTTGACATGTTGCAGCTCAGCGGCCAGGTGTTTCTCGTCACAGATTCCTTGTGCTCTCTGAAACAAAGATTTGCCCACGGTAGCTAACTGTTTTGGGTGGTGATGAGATTCACCGTTCAGATATTTATCAGTATGGGTCTGTTTCCGATATACAGTATGACTTAAGGTCTGATTAGGATTACGGATAATTAAAACATCTAAGAAAGCAAGAGATTTATTGTGTTCTAACTCCATAGTAAATTGGATTTTATTGTTGATGGAGTTAAGGTGATTTAAAAATGCAGTTACTTTATCAGATGGTAAAATTGTGAAAGTATCGTCTACGTACCGTTTATAAAACCTTGGAGTGACCGGGGCTGTACTCAGGGCTGTCTCCTCGAAGTCCTCCATAAATATATCGGCGACTACCGGAGATACAGGGAGCACATCGCTACCCCCTCAACTTGTACATAGAAATGATTATTCCACAACATATAGCCAGATGTAAGGCAATGTTGGAGTAGTTCTGCATATTCCACAGGAATGTTATTCTCTGCTAACTTCTTAGATACAATTCTGATGCAATCTTGTACTGGTAAGCTCGTAAAGAGAGACTGGACATCAAAACTGACCATAGTTTCATTGTCAGCTAATTTTAGGTCTTTAATATCGCTGACAAATTGGAGAATCCGAAAATTAGTTTAATTTCAATGTCTAACATTCGCGTAAACATAAGAAATCATTATGGATATTTGTGGTTGAACTTGAAGCGCAGTGCCCGTTTGAACTACTAGTTATTAACTTTGTTTTTATGATCCCTTTCTTATGATAAAATTAAAGCTTTTGTATATTTTTTTCCGGCCCAAAGTAAATGTGTTGAATAAAATTAATGTACCCGAACAAAAATGATGTAGATGGAACCTACGTTACTCAAAGACACAGTTGGTTTATAATAACCAAAACAAAAGTATCGATTCAGAAGTTCCGGAGTTTAACACCACAAATAAACTCGCAGATTTCCAACTGCTTTTTCTATATATTTTGAAAAGCCTAGACGACCTCTTCCGTACACATACTGTTAGTTTAATGAAGCTTTAGGTTTAATAACATTGAGTAGTTAAGTGCGGTATCGGTTTGTTTATCGGCAGCGGCGTAATGAGCGCAAACAGTAGCGGCCAAGTGTTGACAAGACCCCCCACCCCTTCCATCGCGCCGTGCGCCTCCGCCCGGCCTGCACACCACTAGACGTAGCATCAAGTGCTGACGTAGTGTCGGATGCACCTTGGACATTGCGATATTATATATTTAGTTTTAACAGGCGATAGGCTAGTTGGTTGTGTAACGGACTGCCGAGACGAATGTCCGCAGGTTTAAATAACATCTGACTTTAAAAAAATGTGTATATTCTTGGTGAATTATCGCTTGCTTTAAAGGTGAAGGAAAAACATCGTGAGGAAACCCGCATTCCTGAGAAATTCTCTATAGGAATTTTCGAAGATATGTGAAGTCTACCAATCTGCACTAGGCCAGCATGGTGGACTAAAGCCTAATCCCTCTCAGTAGTAGAAGAGGCCCGTGCCCAACAGTGGGACAGTATATAATACAGGGCTGATATTATTATTATATTTAGTTTTACGAGTTAAAATATGAAACACGTATTCTATTGTGGTAACTATACTAACGGGGAGCTGTGTTTCTCAGCAGTATGTATGAATGAAACACTGAACCCAATGTCTTAAAAAAATCATCATAATGTGGCAGATTTGTCATACAGCTCGTGCCCGAGATTACCGGAGCTCGGATATATCCCCCTCCCGTTCGCTCATCTTTTTTAAGTTCCTCGACATATGACTTCTCTGAATTTTGCAAGTTACTTACCGTTACCGGTTCTTGCTGTAAATATAAATACCTGGACATTCTGAAACGTCCTCACCAGACGTCTTTTGCAAGAGTAGGCCAGGAAATGGAAACTAGGGCGGATGGAAACCCTACACACCGCAGGACCGACCGCCGCGACGAGGACGGCTTATAGTATACTTTATACTTTTAGTGTTTATTGATAACTATTAATAGACATCCGCCGTACTCTATCCAAATTCCCCTACTTTGGAAAACGTAACGGGTTTAGGGTTATGTATTGATTTATGATAATCTCAAATGACAATTAACACTAACTACAATTCCAAATACACAACGTTCGATAGAAACGAATATTCCATCATTCTTAATTTATAGTAGAATAGTCGGGTTTTATACTTATGTTCACAGTTTGCTCGTTTCTAAGCAAATAATCTTGAAAACGCAAACATGAGGCGCGGCGCTGGCGCACAGTTGCACGCGAGTTATGGACGCGACAAAGTACCGCGCTCGTCGCGGCGCTTTCATATTTCTATCTGGCTGCAACTTAACATCGCTTATAAACAGGGCTCTGAAAGCTTTATGGCGGCTCTTCCGCTTCTTACTGCACTGAATTAACTCTGCATACAAGATAATATCGTTCCCGCAGCGGAATTGAGATGTAAGATGAAAACATAATTTTTACAGTAAAACAAAAGAACTGATTTTTCAGAGTATGTCTGTTCTGATTTTAGTCCTATGGTATTGTGTTATATTATGTATAAAATCAATAAAACAGATGACTAAGAAATATTTTATATTTGTGAAAATGAAATAAGGCTTAAACCCGATTCCTTCAAGTATTTACTTCAATTTGTTACTTCGTACTACCGCCTTATTTTAAGCCACGAGACGTAATCAGTGTTTGTTTTACATCGATCTGTTAAATCCATAATTTGTAATACGTCTATTAAATTTTACTACATTTAGTGAAACAAATACCTGAGGCCGATAACTTTTTATTAATTAATGTTTATAAGAATGGAAGTTATTTTGTTCTTTTTTCTTAAAAATTATTGAACTTCCTCTGATGCACTAAAATATAAACTTCCGGTTAAAATATTGTCGGCAAATTTCTTCTTTTTCAACTTACGCCGTTATCGTTCTGTGTGTGTGATATTGTAGCTACGCATTGTACCAGTTGTTAACATATAGCGTCATTTTGTACATAGTCATTATTATTGAATACGAAAAAAAAACATCACGTATTTTTTTTGTTGAGTACCAAACACTTGGTATATCTCATTACTCTTACAAATATAAATGTAGTTTCGCGGCTCAAAAGCACCGAAACTAACGTGTATTAGTAATGAATTCAATTCTATTTCATTGAACTTACTTTCAATCCACTATTTCTTTATCTTCCACGGTACATAAAATTATAAAATCCTCCAACGTGCCGTAGTAATGACACGTGACTTCTGACTACGGTGCTACGAGTCTACGACGCTACAACGTTAAGGTGCTACGGTGCCACGTAGCTGTGAGCTCGTCCCGGCGCCGTCCTTGATCTAGATGCTCGCTTTGTTCCAGTGGAGCGTGTTAAACGCCCGTCTAAAGTTTCATGTTACGCCATTAAGCCGCTGTGTTGAAAACCTCCGCGAGATACCTACAGATTATACAGGTACTTGTGTACACAGACCTGGTAGTTAGGTTTAACGGCAATTTGCCTTAATTATAATAAAAACAACGGTAAAGTTAATGTTTGGAGTAAAGTTAGTAGTACGAAGTTTTTTATTTCTTATGTTTTACGAAACATTTTCCTCTTGTGAAAATCGAAGGCTAATTTGCTTTAATATTGTTAATACATTGTTAAAAATTCAGTATTCTTTAAGCAATCATTATGGCGTAATACATCATAGAGTAACGTAACATCTACGGCAACTTTGTTATCAGCTGATAATAATGAGATGGTGCAGAACACTACGGCGTTGTTGCTTACCTTTCTGACCTACATGTAGAGCAGCATTTAGTATGAATAGTTGCCTTCTTTAACTATTAATGTTCTGTAAGTAAATTCAATATAAATGATATAGCATCCGAACCGGACGCCTCCTCGACCGCGTTAGACCGGAGCGTGCTCTAAAGTAGTCACGAGGCGCTCGCCGCGCACCAGAAATGAAATCTCGGTCACATTGTCTGCGAAGGAACCTTCGCACCCGAATCACATCTCAAGTGGAGGAGGATTGAACATAGATTTTATATTTTATTGCTTCTATTCTGGAAACAGAAATTGAACTCTTTTCAAATTGAATAATATTATATTTGCCTTGTGAAACTAAAACAGGTCTTAAAGTGAAATTAAGCAAAAAAATAAATATATATAGTTGAAATTATCTTTGATACTGGTAAAATCGTTTGAGCAAATACGATAACTAATTTAACTTTAACAAGAGAGTTTGTCGGGACGAATGCTTGTTTATTCTTTCGCGTCTTAGTGAATGACTGAACCGTTTTACAACTAGTTTTGTGTACAGCTACCTCAAGGGATAAAACTCGAACGGTATGTTATTACATAGAAAGCCGACCTGAAGTGGAAGCTTCCAACTGCGTTTCCGACGTCACTGACATTTCTGAGACTCTACATATTATCTCTAATCATATTTCTTATATTGGAGGCAATTTACCCAAGATTTTTTAAAATTTTGTAGTTATTACAGCTGGTCATCGATCCTTAGTTTCCATCCTTATGCCAAATAAATCTCTGCTACGATTTTTCCTTACGTCCACATTCGTCAAAAGGTTTGAGTGACATTGCAGCTTTCACGACCCTTTCGCAATAAGGTGTGCAAAGCGCTTGCCGAATCGTGCCCGCGCGGCGCGCGTCCCTTCCACTCGGGGAGACGGGTCACGGTGTGTTCTTACACTTCATTTGTCAAATGTATGACATTCCGGCAACTCTGACCTCTCATAAGTAAAAAAATGTGACTTTCCTTAGAATAAAAATTATGATTTGTTAAAGTGTGTGTGTGTGTGTGTGTGTGTGTGTATTTATTACCATATAGACGTAAACATGGAGACTTGAAGGTGCACTTCTGCACGTTTATATTTTTGAAATAATTGCGATAAAGATTTTGTATGTCTAATTTAGTTTATCGCGGTTCGGTAACCCAATTTTACTGCACATGATTATGCGAACATGACGATCTAAATGCAACTCTCATCATAGAGTTGTGATCTATATTATCTCTAAGCTGCCTACAATTTAATAATAGTTAGTTGGTGTATACATATTTCATTTAGGTATAAAAATATTTGTTGGGTACTTTCCACCAACATTTCGTTCCGACTATAAGTGGAATTCAGTTTTCCGAATGTCGGAAATAAAGGTAAAAAAATATACGAGGAAAAGGTGAAGACATGCTCAAGGGTTCTCGTTATGAAACAAAATCACAAAATATTTTATCTCATT
>NW_023595024.1:0-9623 GCF_014839805.1 Manduca sexta | reverse complement strand
CCCCGCCGTCGCACGTCGTCCAGGGCTGGAAGCAGCCCCGTGGGCGTATACGCTGTCGGATCACCGTTATGGGGTGTTCGGGCGTCTCCCGCGCCCCCGAGTATCCGGCCCAATACTGTTGGTGGACCGAGTGCCCTCGACAGGACGGGCTCGCCCGCGGTGGGCGGGCCAAGGCGCCTTGACAAAAGAGGCCCTAGAGCGTGGCTGCTCTGGTAGTCTGTGGGTTCTCCCCGAGCCGGAGGGTCCGGTTCGGGTAGAGCAGAGGCGGAGTGGTCCGGGGTGGCAATGCCGGTCTGCGACGCCGCCGCCCCGCGCTCCGTCGCCCTCCGCGGCGGGAGGTGTACTGGTGCGTCGGCGGAGTTAGCGCAGCTGCGAGCGTCGTGGCTGCACGCCGCCGATGCGCCAGGCATCGCCGCCGAACTTTCGAGGAAGAGACCACGAAGACCAGGAGCGGTAGCTCTACGGCCTCACAAGGAGGCGAAGAGAGCGCTGCGGGTGGCCATTCATAGGCCAAGGTCGCGGCACGTAGGGAGTTTTTGCAGAGACTCGACGCGGACCGTGGGGGGCGCCCCATACAAGCTAGTGATGAACAAAGCTTCGTCCAGCGTGGGCGCCCCCACTGTCGGAGAGTCTCAGGCCGATCTGTTGCCAACGCGTTGTCGCGGCCTTGTTCCCGGCCACCGAGGAGGACTACTCTCCACCGATGCGCCACCGGAAGCGCGTCATGTCGTCGGAACTTTCGGCAAGGGATATTCCAGAGGTTTCGCCCGCGGAAATGCGGGCGGCAGTGTTTGACTGCGGGCAAAAACACCGCCCCGGGTCTCGACGGCATCCCCGGAAAGCCTTGGGTGCTAGCCCTCGAGTACTTTGGGGCCGCGGCTCCGCAGTCTATTCTCCGCGCCTGTATGGTGCAGGGCGTCTTCCCGGCGCGTTGGAAAGTCGGGAAGCTCGTCCTGCTTAAGAAAGAGGGGAGACCCGCAGAGTCGCCGTCGGCCTACCGGCCCATCGTGCTGTTTCCGACGAGGTCGCCAAACTTTTGAGCGTATTATACACGCGCGCCTCGTCGAGCATTCGGAGAGGGTCGGTCCAAATTTGGCCGACAAACAGTTTGGTTTTTAGGAGTGGACGCTCAACTGTCCACGCGATTCTGCGGTCAAGTCGCAGGCGGAGGCAGCAGTGGCCAGTGGTAGTTATCGCTGCCTTCACTGGATATGTCCAACGCTTTCACCCGCTCCCCGGCCTTGCATAAACGAAGCACTGCGGTACCATGTGGTGCCGCCCTATCTCAGGCGTCTGGTGCACGCGTACCTTTCTGACAGGTGCGTGGTGTATCCGGCGCCGACGGGTGGCACCGAAGAGCGATGTCGTGCGGTGTTCCAGGGGTCGGTTCTAGGCCCTCCTTGTGGAACATCGGGTACGACTGGGTGCTCCGTGGTGCCAATCTCTGGGGCGTCGACGTGACGTGTTATGCGGATGACACGTTGGTCACGGCGACGTCTAAGACCTTCCAGGGCGCCGCGATCCTGGCGGCGGTGGGCACCGGTCATGTAGTGAGCCGCATTCGGCGTTTAGGTTTAAAGGTGGCCCTCGAGAAGACCGAGGCCATCTGCTTTCACGGGCTCGGCGGGGCCACCGGCCGGTGCCCACATCGTAGTGGAGGGGTGTGATTCCCATCGGCAATACCATGAAGTATTTAGGATTGATATTGGATAGCCGGATGGGAGTTCAGCGCCCATTTTCAAAAGTTAAGGACAAAGTTGACCAGGGCGGCGGGCGCTCTTTCCAGCCTGCTGCCCAACCTGGAAGGTCCAAATATCCCTTGTCGAAGGTTATACCACGGGGTCGTGCGGTCCATAGCACTATACGGCAGCTCCGGTTGGGCTGACGCCCTGGGGAGCGTTCTGCCGTTTTCTGCGGGGCCCGCAGCGGGTTATTGCGCAGCGGGCCATACGGGCGTATCGCACGGTCTCGTTCGAGGCGGTTAGTCTTTTTGGCCGGATTCCTGCCCTGGGATCTGGACGCCAAGGCTCTCTCCGATACATTCCATTGAGGGAGGAGGCGTTCAGGAACGGGCAGCGTCCGGCCCTGAAGGAGGTGGAGGCCAAGAGGGCTCCTTACGGCGAGCCGCCGTGGAGGAGTGGCGTTCAGGTTGGAGGCCCCGTCAGCGGGGCTTCGGGCCGTCGCGGCAGTGCGTCCTGTCTTTGCACAGTGGCTGGACAGGCGCCACGGCGCGGCATCTTTAGATTGACACAGGTGCTCACCGGGCATGGGTGCTTCGGGGAGTACCTGTGTCAGATAGCAGGGACGGAGATAAGCGCCGTGTGTCACCATTGTGACAACTGCCTGCGGGGATACGGCCCAACACACGTTGGAGTCTTCTTGCCCAGCCTGGGACGATGAGCGCAGCGCTCTCGTGTCAGTCGTCGGAGGAGATCTCTCGCTGCCGGCTGTGGTCGCGTCCATGGTCGATACAGTCGAGAGGCCTGGCGTGCGGTGGCCCACTTCTGTGAGGTGGTTCTCTCGCAGAAGGAGAGTGCCGAGAGGATCGGGAACGGCCGATCCCTCCCGCCGTCAGAGGAGACGTAGGAGGCGCCGGGTGGACGACTGACCGGCGTGCCCCGCCCTGTGGAATGGGGGCGTTTGGAGAATACCACCACGGTAAACCCCTGCCTGTCGTAAGAGGCGACTAATAGGGGCCATGAAGGGGGTCGTCGGCGGGCAGCAGGGGGGCTGTCCGTCCTAGTGCGCGCACTTCCTTCGGTGCGCGGGGGCTTAGGAGCCCCCCCCCATATTTAGGAGACGGGCCGCAGGGCAGCACCGCGCAGGGACGGCCGCGGACGAAACTCGACCTGCTGTCTCGAGGTAGCCCCGCAGCCGTCCCTATGCGCCGAAGAGGGTCAACGCGGAGTTTTAGTTGGTGGTGGTCGTTGCGTAGGGACTAGTTTGTTAGGGTTAGGGACTCGGCCCGACCGCCGCCCGTGGGTTCCGGGCCGCTCAATTGTCGGGTCGTAAGGCAACGGCTACCCCAACATAACCGCTCAGTCGCCCCCCGTGAAGGCTGGGCGGTAGTAATAAGGTACTTTCTCCGCGAAACCAAAAAAAAAAAAAAAAAGGTTAGGTTAGGTTAGGTTAGGTTAGGTTAGGTTAGGTTAGGTTGTTAGGTTAGTGCTAGGTCAGGAAACCTCCTCGTGGTGCACCCTGGGCAACGGCGCGTCGATCAGACCGATCAGGCTGATCTGCGCGCTGGCTAATATCCTGACAACCGAGGTGGTGGGCGGTCGTCGCCTCGTGCGGCGGCCGTCGTGTCGTCGTTTGAGGCGTTTGGCCCATCTGGGGCGGCCCCGGTTCTGTCCGGAGGTGTCGACGGGCTCGGTGTGCGCTCATCCCGCCCCGAGCAGGCAGTGGGGGACTCCTCTCCCATTGTCGCCGTCGCAGATCGTAATCTGGTGTGGAGGTCTGTGGATATGTCTCGCGCTCCCACTGGACCGAGGGTCTTGGCTTAACCGCCCGGACCGCGAGGAAGAAACCTCTATAAAAATCACCCCGAATCCCAAGCGGCGGCGCACCGCGAGGGATGCATGGCCGATGGGCAGTTCGGTCTCGAGTGCGACCCCCGCCAGAGTACCGGCCGACACTCTGTGCGGGTTACGCTAGGCTTACCCAGGTACAGGGGCACTGCCTGGGCGGACCACCCTTTCCCCCCATACCTCGTGGGACTCAATATGGACTCAATTTTTAAAACACCCAAAATATTATTGACGAGATTGCCTACTCCGGTTCCGGCCGGGGAGGCGGAGGTCGGCGGGTGCAAACCCAACGACGGAGATGTTGTGCAGGAGATTCCGGGCGAGAAGCCCATGGAGGGAGTGGCCCGATCATCTGTGGCCACAGAAGTCGATAGCGACTCGAGTGGGAGTGTCTCTTCCGTCCGGAGTAGGAGGCTATGGAGAAGGCATTCCCGCTCTCGATCGACAGCTGGTCGCTCAACCTAACCAGCGACACCGACGAGCCGGTGCCCAAGGCGCAGACCACCGACGGCCGAGGGAGAGGACGTCCTCCCTCCGTCGGAAAATACGTCGGCCTCAGACAGGCGCAGCGCGAGCGTGACAGGCTCAAGCGCGAGGAAGCACGCCAAAAGGCCGAAGAGGCCCTGGAGGACCGACTTAAATTCGTCAAGTCGCCGGTGCCTCCGCGGGTAGATACGGACGAAGACCAGCCCGTCACGAAGGAGGACCTAGAGAAGTGCGGGCATGTGGTGCGCGCCATTGTCCGCAAGTCGGGCAACCTTAAGGGACGTCCCAAAAGCGTTGAACTGGGTGACCAATAAAAATCACCCGGTATATCACGCAGCCGGAATCAGAGGTCGTTGCCCGTCTGGAGTGTGAGGTGAAAAAGTCGCGCGAACACAGTGCCCGCCTCGAGGCGAGCATGAAGCTCATTCAAGAGGAGAATACAGCCTCCGCCGCCGGCTCGAGGAACTCGAAGCGTCTGCGAGCAAAACGTCAGCAGAAGAAATGTGGGCTATGGTAGAAGCGAGGGTCCAGGCCAGAGTGGAGTCAGCCCTGATGGGACCAGCCCAGAGGCCCGCTCTGGCCCACGAAACAAGGACGTCAACTGGGGATACACAACTCCCCGTGTCGGGAGGAATTGTAGGAGGCCCTCCCCAGCCCAAGACCAAGAGGGAGAAAGGAAAAGGGACGGAAAGAAAACAGTCCCCTGCTCCCCCCAATCCCCACTCCAGTAGCAGGACCCTCCAGCGCCCCGCCACAAACAGTCGCAGGTCCCTCCGCGGCCACAGCGAATGAAGCGGCATCAAGGACGAAGAGGAGCCCTGAAAACAGGAAGAAGGAGGCGACGGCGCCAGGGAAAAAGGCGGCGCTCAACCCCAAACCCCCTCCAAAGGAAAAGAGGAAGAAGCCGGCCCCACAAGCGCAACCTGCACCGGAGCCCCGCCCTCTGCCGCCGGCCCCCGCATCGATGGAGACGCCGTGGGTAGAAGTGGTGGGCCGAAACAAGAAGAAGAGGAAGCCCGCTGCAGCGGTGAACACCCAGCCGCGACAGCCGGCGCGCCGGGCTGAGCCAAAGTTACGACCGCCACGCTCCGCAGCGGTCGTCATAACGCTGACTCCTGCGGCGGTAGCAAAGGGCCTGTCTTATAAGCAGGTCCTTACGGACGCCCAGGCGAGAGTTGACCTCACAGGCCTTGATATCAGCAGGTTGAGGCCAGTTTGCGTAGCCACGGGCGCCCCAATGTACGAGGTGCCCGGGGCCAACTCCGAAGAGAGGGCCGACTCCCTTGCCGCAAGGCTGAGGGAGTGCCTCGGGTCGGAGGATGTGAAAGTATCCCGACCCACAAAGACTGTAGAACTGCGGCTGACGGAGCTGGACTACACGGCCACTCCGGAGTCAGTCGCAGCGGCCCTCTCAAAGGCCGGTGAGTGCTCCTCGAGCTAATTAACGTAGGGCAGATTCGCCCCGATCGGTCAGGTGTAGGGACCGCCTGGGTGAAAATGCCCATAAAGGCGGCCCAAAGGTCAAGGGGCGGGCCGCATCTTAATAGGCTGGACCGCGGCTAAGGTGACCGTCCCAGAGTCGCGGCCAATGCGGTGTTTCCGGTGCCTGGAGTCCGGGCACGTCCGGGAGCGCGCCGACTGCGCAGTGGACCGCAGCGACCTTTGCTACCGCTGCGGCCAGGCGGGCCACAAGATCCGAGAATGTAAGGCCCCGCCGAACTGCGCAGTCTGCGCGGCCGCCGGCAGGCCCGCCAGGCACCGGCTCGGGGGGAAGGCTTGTTCCGCCCCCTCCCGACGCAACCGGCGCCGCCCCCAAAGAAGGAATGCGCCTGCGGCTGAGGTTCTGTCCCAGCCGCAGGCGGCGAGCCCACCGCAACAGTCAGTGGCCGAGATGGACGTGGAGGAGATCGCCCATCAATAATGGATATAAGTTTCCTCCAGGCGAACATCAACCACTGCGCCCGCGCCCAGGACCTGTTGTCCCAAAGCCTGGCGCAGTGGTCGGTGCAAGTGGCCGTGGTCGCCGAACCGTATTTTGTCCCGCCCCGAGATAACTGGGTAGGGGACATCGACGGGTCGGTGGCCATAATCACCAGGGTGCCGCTGGCTCCCCGCCCTTCGCAAAAGTCGAGAAGGGCCAGGGATGCGTCGCGGCTCTGTTGGGGAATTGTGGATAGTTGGAGTTTATTTCTCCCCCAACAGACCCCCCGGCCGAGTTCGAATCTTTCCTCGTTCGGCTAGGGGCCCTGGTTGAGCAGGGCCAACCTCACCCGACGATCGTCGCCGGTGACTTCAACGCGAAATCCGCGGTCTGGGGTTCGCCGGCGACCGACGCTCGCGGTGAGGTCCTGGAGGAATGGGCGATCTCCGTCGGCCTGGCCGTTCTGAACAGGGGGTCGGTGGACACGTGCGTGCGGCACAACGGCGGGTCAATCGTTGATTTGTCGTTTGGGTGCCCTGTCGTCGCACGTCGTGTCCGTGGCTGGAGGGTCCTCGTGGACGCGGAGACACTATCGGATCATCGATATATAAGGTTCGATGTCGCCGCGCCCACGAGTCAACGTAACCAGCCCATTGGTGGACCGAGTGCCCCTGGTCAGGACGGCCCGCGGTGGGCATTAAGGCGCCTCGACAAGGAGGCCCTAGAGCTGGCTGCTCTGGTAGTCTCGTGGCTCCCCGAGCCGGAGGGTCCGGTGAGGGTCGAGCAGGAGGCGGAGTGGTTCGGGGTGGCAATGTCGGACGTTTGCGACGCCGCCATGCCCCGGGCGCTCCGTCGTCCTCCGCGGCGGGAGGTGTACTGGTGGTCGGCGGAGTTAGCGCAGTTGCGCGCGTCTTGCGCGGCTGCGCGCCGCCGATACGCCAGGCATCGCCGCCGCCGTATTCGCGCACGAGACCATGAAGACCGGGAGCGGTAGCTCTACGGCCTCTATAAAGAGGCGAAGAGAGCGCTGCGGGTGGCACTTCATAGGGCCAAGGGCGCGGCACGCAAGGAGTTTTTGGACACTCGACGGGGACCCGTGGGGGCGCCCCTACAAACTAGTGATGAATAAGCTTCGTCCAGCGGCGCCCCCGCTGTCGCAGAGTCTCCAGCCAGAACTACTGGCCAACGTTGTCGCGGCCTTGTTCCCGGCCACCGAGGATACCACATTTCCTCCACAGATGGCGCCACCGGAAGTGGCGTCATCGTCTTTATCGGCCAGGGATATTCCAGTTGTTTCGCCCGCGGAAATGCGGGCGGCAGTGTTTCGGCTGCGGGCAAAACACCGCCCCGGGTCTCGACGGCATCCCCGGGAAAGCCTGGGTGTTAGCCCTCGAGTACCTGGGGCCGCGGCTCCGTAGCCTATTCTCCGCCTGTATGGTGCAGGGCGTCTTCCCGGCGCGGTGGAAGACCGGGAAGCTCGTCCTGCTGAAGAAAGAGGGGAGACCCGCAGAGTCGCCGTCGGCCTACCGGCCCATCGTGCTGCTCGACGAGGTCGCCAAACTTTTTGAGCGCATTTTACACGCGCGCCTCGTCGAGCACCTCGAGAGGGTCGGTCCAAATTTGGCCGACAAACAGTTTGGTTTTAGGAGTGGACGCTCAACTGTCCACGCGATTCTGCGGGTCCGCGGTCTCGTTGGACATTTCTAACGCTTTTAATTCGCCCTGGCCATGCATCAATGAAGCACTGCGGTACCACGTGGTGCCGCCCTATCTCAGGCGTCTGGTGCGCGTACCTCCGACAGGTACGTGGTGTATCCGGGCGCCGACGGGTGGCACTGAAGAGCGATGTCGTGCGGTGTCCCACAGGGTCGGTTCTAGGCCCCTCTTGTGGAACATCGGGTACGACTGGGTGCTCCGTGGTGCCAATCTCTGGGGCGTCGGCGTGACGTGTACATGCGGATGACACGTTGGTCACGGCGACGTCTAAGACCTTCCCGGACGCGGCGCTCCTGGGGGGGGTGGGCACCGGTCATATAGTGAGCCGTATTCTGCGTTTAGGTTTGAAGGTGGCCCTCGAGAAGACCGAGGCCATTTGTTTTCCCGGGCCGCGGCGTGGGCCACCGGCCGGTGCCCACATCGAGGTTGAGGGGTGCGGATTCCCATCGGCAAAACTATGAAGTATTTAGGTCTGATTTTGACAGCCGGTGGGAATTCCGCGCCCATTTTGAAAAGTTGCGGACGAAATTGTCCAGGCAGCGGGCGCTCTTTCTAGCCTGCTGCCCAACCTGGAAGGTCCTGGTATCCCTTGCCGAAGGTTGTACCACGGGGTCGTGCGGTCCATGGCGTTGTACGGCAGCCCGGTTCTGGGCTGACGCCCCTGGGCGTTCTGTCGTTCTGCGGGCCCGCAGCGGGTCGTAGCGCAGCGGGCCATACGGGCGTACCGCACGGTCTCGTACGAGGCGGCTTGTCTTTTGGCCGGATTCCTGCCCTGGGATCTGGACGCCAAAGCCCTCCGATACTTTTCATTGAGGGGGAGGAGGCGTTCAGGAACGGGCAGCGTCCGGCCCTGAAGGAGGTGGAGGCCAAAGGGGTTTCTTCTTACGGCGAGCCGCCGTGGGAGGAGTGGCGTCTCAGGCTGGAGGCCCCGTCAGCGGGGCTTCGGGCCGTAGCGGCAGTGCGTCCTGTCTTTGCACAGTGGAAGCTGGATAGGCGCCACGGCGCGGCGATATTTCGCCTGACGCAGGTGCTCACCGGGCATGGGTGCTTCGGGGAGTACCTGTGTCAGATAGTAGGCACGGAGGTTAGCGCCGTGTGTCACCATTGTGACAACTGCCCGCGGGATACGGCCCAACATACGTTGGAGTCTTGCCCAGCCTGGGACGATGAGCGCAGCGCTCTCGTGTCAGTCGTCGGAGGAGACCTCTCGCTGCCGGCCGTGGTCGCTTCCATGGTCGGCAGCCCGGAGGCCTGGCGTGGTGTGGCCCACTTCTGCGAGGTGGTCCTCTCGCAGAAGGAGAGTGCCGAGAGGGATCGAGAGAGGGGAGGATCCTCCCGCCGTTAGAGGAGACGTAGGAGGCGCCGGGTGGACGACTGACCGGCGTCTCCCGCCCTGTGGAATGGGGGCGTTTGGAGAATTCCACCACGGTATCCCCTGCCTGTCGTAAAAGGCGACTAATAGGGGCCATCGCCGGGGGTCGTCGGCGGGCAGCAGGGGGCCGTCCGTGCCTAGTGCACTTTCAGTGTGCGCCTTCCGCACACCCTCGGTTGACCCCGGGATGGACGGCAGTGTGTTGTTGGCCTCACGCTGCCGTAGACGCCGAGGGCGTCCTTCGGTGCGCGGGGGCTTTGAGCCCCCATAGGAGACGGGCCGCAAGGCGGCACCGCGCAGGGGCGGTTGCGGTCGCAGACTAGACATTTCAACGTCAGAGGAAGCCCGCAGCCGTCCCTAATGCGCCGAAGAGGGCCACCGCGGAGTTTTAGTTGGTATGCCGTGCGTTGTACATAGGTTAGGACTCGGCCCGGCGGTCGCCCGAAGGTCTACATCAATTCCGGCGGCGCAACGTCGGCTGTCGTGGCACGGTGACCCCAACATAACCGCTCAGTCGCCCCACGAAGGCTGGGCGGTAGTCATAAGGCACTTTCTCCGCGAAACAAAAGGTTAGGTTAGGTTAGGTTAGGTTAGGTTGGGG
>NW_023595023.1:0-9641 GCF_014839805.1 Manduca sexta | reverse complement strand
CAGTAAGTCCACGTTTGTACTCTGTATATAAAGTGAATTAAATGAATAAAGTCTATATAAGCTATGTAAAAAGAGGCATAACAGTAGGTAGAATGGGTAAAATGTAAGGGCATCCGAATCCAAGGGGACTACAGCCCGGCTTTGGATCATGCAGACCCTAGGCCTTGAATCCTTCATGTGTTGGATTGAAGAGCTTAAGTGTGGCTGACTATCCCATTTCTGCCCCTATCTTGGGACTACGAAGATGTCTATTATTTCAAATTGCATTACAGAAAAAGGCTTCATCTGATAAATTTGCAACAAGCCTGAATAACATTATTATGTCAAAACACAATGTATGCGGACCTATTTTATTAGATAAGACAGTAAACATCTGGTCCTTGATATAAAATGATATATATCATCAATGTTAATAGTCAAAGGGTTCTTTGTTTTTAATTTTTTATCTGTATTATGTGGTTTACATTATTTTTAGCCGACATACATACATAGGGTAGGCAGACTGTGGACTATTATTTTTATCCACTCTACAAAATAAATGAATCATCCTGAACTCTCAAGGGGTTAACATGTAATGTGCTTGTTTGATTTCAGGAAAATGAATATGACAACAAGGTCTCTAGGAACCATGCAGAACTATTGGTTACAGATGATGAGGTCACATTGACTGCGTATGTTCATCCTTTGATTTTTTACGCCGCTGACCCAGAAAGTTATTGGAATATAATAACATCATAGCGGCTTTAATCATGTGAATTAGCATAATATTACAATACACTATAGTGTATTAACTATCCTGCTTCTATTTAATCCACTATCAATAACAAATGTTTAGGAATCTACAAATATTACAATTAACACAACACCTTTCGAAACTCTTAAGTTTATTTTGACAAGCATATGAATTATTATTCACTTTTTTGACATCATATATTATGTTATATGTCCGGCCAATCATTTTGATGCGTTTATCTATATTATATTTATTTGTATTCACTGAAAATAGAATTATTTATGTAGGGGAATGCCCGCTATACATGGTTAATTAATAATATTAATTATCTTTTTATTTTTTTGTTGTTTAAAACTTTGTTCTGTACCAGTCCATGGTTAGGAATTTAACCATCACTTCAAGTTCATCCTATTTTATTGATGATGTGTGCGCAGTTGCGTATGTAATTATGACATTGTAAACAAAAGGCGTGAATAATAAAATTATGTAATTGACAACTGAGGACAAAAAGTTTCTTCTTCCAGTAAGAATCATTTAAGTTAGCTCACTTAAGGCCTATTTATCGTCACTGGTGAGGAGCGCGACGCGGCACTGACATTGTTTTATTAAAATATATATATTGTCCCTTTTAATTTCCTGCCCGAGCTGGGTTTTTAGTTAATTATGCTTTGCTTGTTTTAATATAACTTTTAGCACTAAATGTCTGTAAATGTCTAGTTATAGAAATAACACTTATATACTCGTATTTATTATTATTTTCACCTGTTATAATTGGAACTATTTCTGTCTATGTGACTAAAGTATTTTTTTTATGTGCATCTGCAAGGTCATGAGCTCTTGTGCTTAAACTGTGGTCATATTGTTTTGTATATATTTTTTACAGTTACATTCCAACCCATGTTTTTATATGAAAAAGCAGCACAAAAGTGTCCAAGTCTTGAACAAAGACTCATGCATTGTGTTGGGTTGTGGTGACAAATTTGGCATTTTACCACATATCTACTGGTAACGAGCTGATATTCTGTTCCCAACTGCCAGAGGATGCTGAAAGTGCCAAAGATAATAAGAAGGAAGGGGAATCAGTGGAGAAAGAGGCTGACAACGAGGATTTGTCAAAGGAGGTTAATTTTGAACCAAATGAAACAGCGCAGGAAGGGGGACAGTCATCGCCTTCCACACTTGGTGAGTAACATTTGTTTTTATAGTCTTTGTAGCAAGCAGAAGGATGACTATGAAACATCATGTTTGATCTTTGTGTACACTATAGTGACAAAAGTTGACATTTGTTTTTTTGTATTGTGGTATCAAAAGTCCTAATTGTTCATAAGTAAGCCATTAATTGTGTCATGAATAGTGTTATTATTATATCTTTACTTCTTCTTTTCAATGACTGATTGCAGTTCTGATTGATTATAATCTTAAATTTTAGTGCACTGAAATGTTTGCGCTATTTTTAATTTTGTAATCTACTGATAACGAAACGAATAATATTTTTATTTTGATATATTTATTTATTATTAGGTAGATAAAGAATACAGATATACCCATATAATACAACAAAATTAAATGTGATGATGGTAATAATAGTGTATGTGATAGTTATAAAATGTGTGTATGAGGCGGTTTAAGGACTCGCGTGCCTTCAAGTGTACCATTTGTTTACTTAATTGTACTTGACTATATACTATCGATAATCATAGAGATATGGGTATTGACTTATCGGATACTAGTCCACGTGTTATATATCGATGTTGAAAAGTTCTTCAGTAGAATCTCCGAGTTGATTGGAAGTATGGTAAGTGCGATCTAAATTGGGGCCATCTTCAAAGATTTAATATGGTTTTTATTAAAACAAAATATACTAGATTACCACGGTTCATAAATCTGCCATTCTTAAGAGGCAATATGATTTAGGTACATTCTGTATGTTATACATATAAAAAAATATTATAAAATATCGGTATGTGTAATTGTAATGTAATGCGGCAAATTACGTGTTTTGAAAAGAATAATTATCTTTTTGTACTTCTGTTTTTTGGTTAGTTTCAATAGGGTCCTTATTCACCTTTTTTAATAATTTACATAATTTATATATGTTATACATTATACATACTACATAAGCATAAATAACATTAATAATTTTCTTTGTATTAAGTTTTGGTTTTAATAATACATTATACTTTTGCTGTAATTACATATTATAAAAAATATTTATTTATGTTTTCATAATAATAGAAAGAGATTCACCAACACAATTATATGAATGGAGGAAATCACCTTCGCATGATTGTGAGGAAAAAGCCAAGACCAGGATGAGAAAGCACAGTCTCCGTTAAAGCGGCCCATAAGCCCAAACAATGGAGATGGTGAAGAAATCAAAAAGGTCAAAACTGACGATGATAATGCTGACGAGGCTGGACCCAGTAATGGAGTAAGGTGTTTTTATATCAATTTGGTGTTATCTATTAACTCACTATTGTACTCACATGCATCATTATTCCTTACCAATTTATATTTCTATTTCGCGCTTTGTATGAACAGTTACCCGTATATTATCTGAATCAATTCAAAACTTCGTGATTCAAGGATCATAGATAAATATAATATAGGAACGTGTAATAGTATCTTGTCTCTCCCTTAATCGGCAGGTTGCCAAGATGCTAATAAAATTATACTTATTCTTAACTTTTATTGAAAATTAATAATGTATTTAAACATATCTGGAATATTATGTTATTCGCGTCAATGGTGGTGATTTAGTCATACTGACGAAACTCCCTTTAAATTAAGATTTTTTAAATGATAACAGTGCATATTTTCGTATCTAATTCATATTATATCGGGATATTGTGTAAATTAAATAGATTATGTTTAATTTTTGCTTTTTGTTGCAGGCGTCGACAAGTGACGACAAGAACGATAATGGACCAGTGCGCGAGAGGTGCATGTATGGAGCTAGCTGTTATAGGTAAGTTGTAGAGCTGGTATTGATTCAATAAAGTCAAAATAAAAGCGTTAACTATTAAGTTCGCACTACAATACGATGTAAACTAGGAACGTAATATGAGTCGCAATAGGGTACCGGACTCATTTTTGTTCTTTACTATTATCAAATATTTACATAATATAAATTATAACACAGAAGGAATTATTAAAATCCCGTAAAAAATCAACAAGTTATAAGTCTTTGAATTTCGGTGGAAGGTAATTAACAAGAAACAGAAAAGAGACGAAATACGCACATGTGACGTCATCGGGAATTACGACGCGTGCGAAAAAAAGAGATGAAGCGATATCCCCACATCGCGCCCACTTCTGCACGTTACAATATTTTAAATATGAATTACTCGCTCATTTTATAACCAATTGTGATGCAATTTTCGCAGGAGTGCTTCTTTTTCGTATCATTAACCATTACATATAGAATAATGTACAAAATCAAGCATAGGCCGGTCCTCTATTGACGATAGCCAATTAATTTACTTTGGCCTTTTAAATATAGGATATTAGACGGTATTATGTTTTAAGATTGTGTATAGATATCAAAACATTTTATATTAATTTAATGTGAGAAATAAAGTGTTATGTGTTTGTTCATGTGCGCAGGAAGAACCTGCAGCACAGGGCGCAGTACTCGCACCCGGCGGACGCGGACTGGCCGGCGGCCGAGCGGCGCGCGTGCGCGTTCGGCGCGGCGTGCCGGCGCCGCGACCCGCGCCACCGCGCACTGCCCGCGCCCGCGCCGCCTCGGGACGCCGCTGCAGCGCGACGGACGAGGTAACGCACGCTTCATACTACTAATCGGCATTTTACCCTTTTCATTTTTAAATAAAAATAAACATATTATACAGTTTGAAGCTAAAATGGTGGATCATGTTAAATCTACTATGAATACTTGCTACGTGTATTTTAAATTCCAAACCAAGTTCATTTTGATCACAAAAGTTTTCGTACCCGAAAATTTTGCGAATAAAATAAAACTAATTTGTGATATTAATTTAATAATAATTTTGTATTTTTTTTCTGAGAGCCTTATTATTGTATTTTGGGGCCTTATAATATGATTTTATAAATTTGTTTTCTTTAAAATAACACTCAGAATTGTAATATTAACATGTATATTTTTATTTACAATTATTCCTTTCGGTAACCGTGTCTTTGTTCTACAGGTAGGCAATTTGTCGAGCGCTATGGAAACATATTCTACATAAACGCACACACTGTCAACTTCTACGACGATCACTTCCAAGTCGAGGACTCTGATGGCGACAGCGTCGACTACGATTATGAATTTTGAGCTTAAAACACCCGAGAATATGGTATAATTTGCGTTACATTATGAAGATTTATATTATTTTTAATCAGGTGAGAAAAAGAAAAAGAAAGTCGACGATTCGTCATCGTTGATAGTGACGACCAAAAGACAGCGTAAGACAGTGAAAATGGATGCGTGGAGTGATGACTCGGAGGTCGAGCAGGATCCTTACGCGACTGATGAGTCGGACGAGTGGCAGCCATCCAGCGACTTCACGGATACGCAGGCGTACACGTCTGATTGAAATTAATGTGGAGCGGCTCGTGATATTTGTAAATTTACTATAGTCTCACTATTACTGGTCTTCCTTGTGGTATACTCATGGCGAGGGTAGGGTAAACTATAAATTTATTTACAACATTCGTAGCTCCCCTATTGCCTAGAACTGCCTTTTTAATAAACAACCAGAATTACTTTTTCGGTCTATCTCAAAATGGACCAATCAGAATAGCTTTTTGACACGCCTACAAAAAATAATGTTGATTGGTTCATTCTAAGTATCGGATAGAAGATTGAGATAGGCATAGATTTTAAAAAATTGGTCGTGAACTAACAGTTGACTAGTAATTGTGCATGGACTATAAAATATATTTTTGTCGAAATTATAAAAAGTGTGTTTCAAAAAGGCCCGTCAGTGTAACTAGTTGTATAACCAAAGACAGAACTCTTGGTGTCTTTCTGAGTAGTGAACCAGTGAATTGCTGGAGTATAATTGTGAACGTATATTATGTACCTTTAATATGTTAAGAATATTAGGAATGCAACGAGTCGGCCATTACTGTATGCAATTATTTTTATATTTTTATACAATAATAACTTTGTCGCCTTTATAATTTGAATGGGCTTTATGGGCGCATTTACGTACTATTGGTGTTAATTAGAATTTAAACATGAACAAGCCGTGGCTCGGCGAACAAAGTTTACTATAATTGAAGTTATTAAAGATTTATTTATGTTATTTCCAATTTATTTTATAGCTTTCTATATATTTTTTAATAATTAAAATTGTACTTCAAGTATTAGCTATATTTGAAGTATAATATTAATTTATTATTAATATTACTAATTCTGATCAAATCTATGAATTAAGCATTTTGTAGGGGGGTAAGACAGAATTCTTTTGACTTGGGCCATTCTATTGAATCGCTTGTAGCACAAGCTGATGCTAAAATAATGTCCTGCCGTGGCTTGGTATATTACTAGAGGCCTTTTACTTGTTGCATCCCTATTGAAAATCTAAGATACGTGATCACGCGACCTAAGCCGCGTCTTTTAGCTAGTAATTTATAATTGTTAGTTATGCCTACTTATCCAATTCACTATTTTAGCTGAATTAGCGAAATAAGTCGTTTATGTGGAACGAAACACCTGTTTGCGATATTTATGACATGTAAAAGTTGTATGGTATCTTTGTAGGGTTTGTTTGGTGTTTGTATCATTGTTGAATGTTGAAATTACTTTTAGACAGTCCATTTATTTTCAGCTGCAATCAAAGCAAAAGTATAGCTTCATTACGTCCTCTATTACAACGACTAATTTCACTAATTTCGCTTTTTTATTATTGTAAGGTTTACAAACAGATAAATGTTATAATTTCTGAATGAAAATATTGTGGCATCGGGAAAGTTTGTCCAATTTGGTAGTACTTCAAATAATATAGTACATGTGTTGCTTTCAAACACTTTATTTCCATCCAGCATCTAAGCTGCATTTTAGAGCAGCAAAAAATAGTAAGGCAAATAAACACATATTTTATGAAAGCTAATGCTGATTGCAATTACTACTATGAAATACGTATGTAAATCAGTTCAATTGATGCCTGGAAATAAGTTTGTTACAAAACTCAAAACAGAATCTTGTTCATGCTTTATATGTGCTTGGAAATCCCAAACCCTAACGCCAGTAATTGGAATCCAACTTGCTGTATTTTGTCTTAAGAACTCATCATTTCAAATAGAAAACTGGATGTTGATTAATGAATAAATTGAATATATTAAAAATTCTTTTAATAAAATCCTTCATCATCAGAGTTGTTGCCCACTGTGTCCCAATCTGGGCCAGATTGGGGATGGCCCGCAAGCAACAGCTGTGGTGGTCGCTTCGCCCCCTCTAATACGCAGCGCGTATACAGCTAGCTCCACTTTTGTGACGCTTTGTCGCATTGTGTTCACTTTGTGACCCAGATCGCGACCCATGCCAATTAGACCTGTAAATTTAATCAAATATGGTTATTTCATATAATATTACGTTTACAATAATTTAATTATAAACTTTTTCTTTTCACTTAACATGTTATTAACAATATCAATAGCTATTAATGTTTACTCTTAACTTATTGGAAAGTTAAAAGGATAAATTTACTTTTTAAGTTGAGGAGCAATTAATTATCTCAACGGAATAAAACTGCTGGAGCAAGTTTTCTTTATAATTTAATGTTTTTATGAATTGACAATCAAGGAAACAATTGATTAGAAATCATGTATGAATTGTTATTTAATCCTCATAAAGAATATGACTACATTAGTTTTGATAACATTTAAGACTTACCTATAAAGCTAGTGTAGAGATCTCTCAACAACTGGCAAAGAGTAAAGCATTCTTCACTGTCACCACTTGAGATACAGTTTATAGCGCGTCTCATCAACTCCCAGTAAGGTCAGCTAGTCCCAAGAAGTAATCCAAATGTGGCAGCATTGTAACCACCTTCCTTCTTCTCCTTCGTCATTTTCAACTTTATATTCAAACTCATTCTGGACTTCTGGATATGTGATTATTTTATTCTGACCCATCAGTGAGCAGAAAGTTCTAGCCTCTATGTACTCCTGAAAACCAGCAGTAACAGCCCTTGAGTGCAGGTGAGCTGGACTGTTCTCCAGTTCCAAAGTTTATACCTTTAATGGGACCCTGGATTAGCCTGAAGGCGTTCTTCAGCCTCTGACACAGCAGTGGTGATTGATCTTTGCTAAAATAGTGAAATGTATGAGAGTGGCAACAGAAAACATTTAGCTCTTTTATGAAATAAATGAGTCCTTAAATTACTAGTGCATTCATAATTGGAAAAATATATATTTAAGTTTATTGTTGACACCTGCTTTCTGCAACACCCTGTATGTTGCCTTATTATCTATTTATACTTACGTAACAGCTGAGTGTATCTGAAATATTATTCTTTTGCTCTCAATAGTGATGTCTCTGGACAGTTTATAGAGCCTTTCATGTCTGTCTTGGTGCTCATTCAGTCTTTTAGCTATGTCTTTAAACATCAACAGTATAGGACTATCCGGAGACACTGAGCTAGCTGTGTTCTTAGCAACGGCAGATATGTGTGTGTTGGTTGCGATGGCGGTTGGCGCGGTATTTACCTAGAATAGCAGTTTCAATGATAAATATTTCAGAATAAACTTATTGGAGCAAATATTTTGTTGACACGTAAGTTTTTTTAGGGTAATATCAATGCTTTACATGTACGATTTCATATGTACAATTACTTTTATTAAGTTTTATCTAGGAACAAACAATATCTGAACGAGACCGGATTCGGAATAAATAAATTTAGAAAATTCAAAATTGGTGGAATTATTCTGTAATAAACATATGCTTCGGAATTTAAAAATAAGTAACATCCTTATTAAAATTTTTCTAATAGCGTTGTGAAATGTGTGAAACATACTGTAAAGTAATTGGTACTTTGTTCTGAACATTTGCCGGGCGCCTAACAGAATAATGTGATGATATACACTATAGAACATAAATGAAGAAAGATTACCTTTTCCCGACATGATTTCGAGTCACAATCACGAATAATTAAATATATTTCGTAGAGAATGTTCTATTTAATAATAATGAAGCGTGTTGATCCAAAACACTTGATAGGGATGTTCGATGTTTAAATTAATACCTTTATGTCGATATTTCACAAATGTGGACACGATTTACGTCACGGTAAATTTCTTTTTTATTAGTTTCATAGGGAACCGGCTAAACTCTGAAACCATGCTACCATAAGTAAATTTGCTTCATTATATGAATGGTCAATTTAAAAACATAAATATAAATATTTGATAAAAGAAAATCTAACGGAGCTTTCCATTATTAGGAGGCCATTTACATAATTCAAAGCAGAATTTGAATATAGTATTAAAAGCAGTAATTGAGTCGGCAGAATCTGGGATAGCCACATTAGCACATCGAATGAATGAAAGCTTATAAATAACTGGACTATAAATAACTGTAAAATAAAATATGTTATTTTCCATAAAGCACGCGCCTCAAAATGCAAGATGTAAATACCCTTAATCTTGTTCTCATTCTTGTATATCATGTCTAAGTTCCCCTTCAATTCTTATCCTTCACTGCGATATAGGTTTAGAGCCTAATGCAACGACCGCCATGAACTGTTGTAATTGTAATAATAATTAAATGTTTAAATAAAATCTTCATCGCTGACTAACAAGTTAATGAGAACGGAATCGCTCTAATTTTTCTAGCCATAGTCAGTCTTCCTGAAATGCATAGCATATAAAAACTCATCACCACTATTTTAAAATTTGTATATCGATAGTCTTCGCAATCTCTAACATCACTAAGACCTGC
>NW_023595022.1:0-9649 GCF_014839805.1 Manduca sexta | reverse complement strand
TTGTATGCATTTGCTGAAATTAATTTTAACTCAACTTCTTTCATTGAATAACTACAAACGAGATTTAAAACAAGACATGGTTAAATATGATATACGATTATCTAGTGTCGATATTTTATTATTAGAGATATCACAAAATGCTATCCTAGAAAAATGTTTTCCAGTACAGGGTTCAAATGCGTAGTTTTTTTATCGTTCCTTTCCCCTGCGCTACTCTAATGTACATATAACAGAAAAATGCTTGTATACCTTCATTTTAAAATTAAGTGGTATGAACTACTCACGTATTCTCTTAGTACTAGAGACCTGTTTGCAATAGTCGGATAGCATAATTGATGTACTATTCTTTATTTGAAAGTTATTTTCTAAATTTTTTTATACCTACATCTAAAAATTAATGCGTATAAAAATAAAGTTCGTCATGGTGAAAATGGGAAGAGGCGAGGGCGATAGTGGACCCAAACCACCGGTGGTTAGGGATTCAAACTAAGGAATCTCTACACAATTCGTGCTGTGTCCAGCAATACTATTATTATTACTATTTACATATTCATTAATCATTTTAATTATCGATTTCATATTACGTGGTATCATTGAAATAGAACCATTTTCGGACGTCCAACACCTCAGTTCCGTGACCATGAAGGCCGCAAAGTCATCGAAACTTCGTTAGAAAATTATAATATAAAAACCGAGATAAAATCCGAAAAATAGTTTTATTTCAATGCCTAAATTCGAGTAAACATAAGAAATCATTATACGGGATTATCTTCAGATACGAATAGAATAAACCTTTCAAGTAATAAGTATTGGGGAATATAGAAGTCGAACGGTCCTAAGTGAAGACGAAGGTCAAGTAACCGGCAATATGTCTCCACGTTTCCTATAAGTGGATAGAGCCCATGTGTTCCTCCTATAGTGGGAATGTCATACCGATGTGCCCGGTAATTCACTAAAAGGATTGCGAATAATATAAGCATAGCCTAGTTTGGAGATCGTTGCTAATTCTTATAAGTGTAATTTTTGGAAAATAAATTTATTTCTTATGTTGCCAGTAAACAATAATTTGTTAAATTAAACTTTGATATACAAGATTTTTCTTGTAGCTATGAACAGAATAAATATATTTTTATATAATTTATTTAACATTACATAATATTATATATTTTTTGCTTGTTTAAGTGTTTTAAGTTTGCAGTGATAAAAAGTATTTGTCAAAGACAGACATATCAAGAGATACCACATTGCTGAGGTACTTTGAGAGCTAATTATAGCTTCGTTTTAGTAATATAATTTTCAGATTTACTAGCTTCAAAGACTTCTTTCTAAAGACTTAAAAACTTATTATAATCTGTGTATTATACATTAAAACTATTAAATGTTATTTGTATATAAAATATATGAACAGTAGGTTAATACAAAACTAGTATAAAAAAACAATTATTATTATTTAAGTCAACCTTAATATCATAGGGATGTACAGACATCGTGTGAATCATGGATCATTGACATCAAACACGTAAGATTATGGAATAATTTGCTAGAATATAGCGATTGAAGTCCTTAATACATAATTATGGTAAACTACTGAAAATTAATATAAACGCAAACTATAAAAGTCATTTATTCATCGAGGTAAACAGGACAAATTAAAATACAATTACTAATTATGGATTGCAGGAAAACTGCAATATTACATTCAGTAATATTATGAAACTATCGACTTTTGAGGAACTAATAATAAGGACGTGACCTTTTCTATGGTGATAGATTACGATTATGGCCATAGCCATCTACTAAGTATAATTAGATTGAGCACAAGTAAATTTCTAGGTTCAAGTTCCAGGATGAGGAATCAAAATCTTTAGGAATTTTGTGGGTTACGCAGAATGATAGTTCCCTAATAATTCCAATGTCAGATTCAATTTTCTAATAAGCGGTAAGCTTATTGCCTCAAGGAAATAAGTTCGGTAAATTGAGTTTCCAATTAAAGGAACGATTTATTCGTCTTATCATTGTATAAATTATAAAAATAAAACTAAAAATAAATATAATCACGCTTTTATCTCCGAAGGAGTAGGCATAGGTGCTCCCAGGCCATTAATTTTTCGCCGTCCAATGATATGATAGGGAATGAGTCTATCGCCATATCGACCACTAAGTTGAGTCTTCGGGCTAATACTGAGCACAAATCCAATATCACTGCCCATTCCAAAATTCGAACCTAGGACCTAAGACCGATACCATACTGCACTAATAAACAAAGGCAGCCATTTGTATACTTTTTAAAAATCTGTATATAAGTTCTGTAGTCTTTACTGTAGACAATGCCAGTCATTAACCTCCATGCTCATCGATAATGGATTATTTAAAAATAAAATAAACATTGTCCATCCAGCCGTTAACTCGTCTGACGCCTAATTTAAATTTTATTGGTTTATTTTAGTCATTACCAAAGAGCATTGGTCATTACACTTAGTCACTGAATAATCTATTCATAACAAAAACATATATCAGCACTGTATATACTGTCCCACTGTTGAGCACGGGCCTCCTCTGCTACTGAGAGGGTTCTCCGTACTGCACCTAATAATGTTAGGTAATTAATACCAGCATTGGCTTGCCAGGGTCTCAAACTGTCTCCATACCAAATTTTATCCTAATACGTTGGTAGTTTTGAGTTTAACACGTTCGGGAAGACCGATGCAGTGGGGACTTTGTTTTATGATATATTTTTGTAGAACTTTTAAGAGGAACAATCCCGTCATACATTATTGTTGCATAACTTTAACCGTTTACGCAGCGCACGCAACAGAAGCTCTCAAAACTAATAAATTGTCCCCGTTTTTGCATTATGTTTCATTACTGCTCCGCTCCTATTGGTCATAGCGTGACGATATATATAGCCTATAGCATTCCAGGAACAAAGGGCTGTCCAACACAAAAGAATTATTCAGTTCAAACTCCTAGTTTCTGAGATTAGCCATTACTGCTCTGCTCCTATTAGTCATAGCGTGATGATATATAGCCTATAGCACTTCACGAACAAAGGGCTATCCAATACAAAATGAATTTTTAGTTCGAACCGGTAGTTCCTGAGATTAGCCATTACTGCTCTGCTCCTATTGGGTATAGCGTGATGATATATAGCCTATAGCACTCCACGAACAAAAGGCTATCCAACGCAAAAAGAATTTTTCAGTTTGGACCGGTAGTTCCTGAGATTAGCCATTACTGCTCCGCTCCTATTGGGTATAGCGTGATTATATATAGCCTATAGCACTCCACGAACAAAGGGCTATCCAACGCAAAAGAATTTTTCAGTTCGGACCGGTAGTTCCTGAGATTAGCGCGTTCAAACAAACAAACAAACTCTTCAGCTTTATATAATAGTATAGAAGTATAGATATAACATAATTTTAGTTCCTTAAAGTAAAATAGCTCCGATATATAAGCTCATAATTACCGATAAAGTTGCTGTGTAAATCAATCGATCAATTAAAGTCAAAATAATCCAGAGCGAGTCGACCATGCAGCCAACTGCATTAATTGATTATTTAGGGACAGATCATTGATTTTATCAGTAAAATGAGCTGTTGCAAACTCTAGTAAGCCTTCAGTAGGACATTTTATAGTGCGCATTAAATTTATTTACAACTAGGTGTTGCTCGCGGCTTTGTCCGTGTTAAGAGCCTTTGTCGCTACATAAATCCTTTAATCACATGGTCATTTGTACGACGTCAGCGCCATCTATTTCAAAATCATTGACAAGATATTTTTACATAAGTTACCGGGATAAAAGGTAGCCTATATGTTTATCCAGAGCACGGTCTATGTGCGTGTTAAATTTCATGCAAATCTGTTTAGCTGTTTCTCAGTTAATTTCTAACAAACATCCAAACATTTTCGCAAACGTTCGCATTCATAGTATTAACTAGATAAGAAAATAAGAATCAGATAAGATTATAAAAATTAAACATAGTAAACTGGAGTAAATAAAATTCAAGGAGTAAAATGATATACAAGTATTATAGGCTGATAAATAAATTTCTTTCCGAATATACCGACAAACATCGACAAAAATGTTCATATTTTAATTTTCGAATTCGATTCTTTTTACATCGAATATTTTTTTCTATTCCCACTAGTCACGAGTTTTTTGCCGTTCATTCAAAAAAAAATATTGTTAAAAAAGAAATCGCAATATCAAACCTATTGTTCTGCCTAGTTTAAACAATTAACTAATTTACAGAAACAAAATTTTCGCAAATTACGTTTTGAAATTAATTTCTTGTTTTTAATCAGCGTAATTTACTATTCAATTTTAGTAGCTTACTTTAAGGTTGTCTTGCCTTAATCATATTATACTGTTTAAATTGTTTCCAAAACAATTTTAATGTATACTGTGAATTATCCAGTTTACTGTTTTTATTATTAATTCACACATTAATAGACACATCGAGGGTACGAATATCAAACATAAAAATACCGGTAACCGATTTCTGGTTAATATTCAAAGATAATGATTTTATTTCATACAAGCACGGCAAATGATCCTACAGCACCTGATGATAAGCGAAGTGAGGTCTAAGAGAATGTCGACTGACGAGAGATGATTACCCTTCGACAGTCGACACAATTATGCCGGCCTGTTAGAACTGGATATACACATCCAGGAACGCGACACTCTTACGTGGACCACTATGGCGGGTTTTAACACCTTGTGTACGCTGGCTATTCGGGCGGGCCTAAAATATATCTTACCACCAGCAAAAAAGAATTTTATCAAAATCGTGTTTTAACACTCAATAGACTCTTTGACGAAAGTGACAGGGCCGGTAAAATGACGGCAGAAGGGACCCCAGCAGGTAGCAGGTGCGAGGACCCTTCGTAGTTTTTCTAACTCAATGCTAAGTAGGTTTTTGTAACAGTGGGTTTTGACTCCGCGTTGAATTTAAGAGCATACAGAATGGATTCGTATGTTTTAATTTAAAGACTCTTTACAGAATTTTTAAAATAATATAATGTGTTAAACAAATAAACTTCTTGTATTTAAGATATTAAAGTTTTTGGTATTTATTATCACAGTTTGGAGATTTAAAGCCATGCTGCTTTACATAGATAGTAAAGTTAAAATGTTCTTTAAGCGCCAGGTTACACATTAATTTTGAGTGTTTTTATTTTTTTAGCATATGCTCGAAAAACGAAAGAGATAGTAAAAGGTCCAATAATAAGCATTTAAATTATATTCGTATAAATTATTATTTGAAGTAAATAAAAACATAATATTATATTTATTTAAGTCTAAAAACATCCTTCATTTCCAGAAGATCAATAAATAGAATATATCATTCATACGGATTTACATTTAATTACATCACCTAGCCTACGTGACACTGAACTTTTCCATATAAAAATGTTTTTAGAAAACATTTAATAAGGATAAAACAGTTTTTAGCCTTAGCCATATAAATATATAAACATATTACATACCTACAGAACACGAGTTTATGCTTTCAATAGTTTTAATTTAACCTTTTCGTAGTTTCAACTAGTCACGTTTGGAACATCATTGAAAATGCTTTTGGTTGGTCGTCTCACTTGCAATCCAGGAATATTTTGTATGCGAAGTTTTGCTTCCAGCTACGCCTGCGTGTGAGTTTTCAGGGATAAAAATCCTACTATACAATTTTGGGGATAGAAAGTAGCCTATCTTTTTTCTAGGATCTCAAACTATCTCCATACCATCGAAATTTGTTGGGTAGTTTTGAATTTATCGCATTCAGACAGCCAGACAGGTGCGGTGGACTTTTATTACATGTATATTTTATAACTGCTTAGGAGAAAAAATTCCGTCATACATAATGCGTTAATTTAATCGTTTAGGCAGCGCACGCAACGGAAGCTCTTAAAAGGCATAAATTTTACCCGTTTTGTAACATTTTGTACCAAGATTCGTTACAACTTATACCCTTGGCAATGTCCCATATGAGCATAATACCGCCCATAACATACTGAGTTATTATTAGTTATTAACCTACTGAAGAAAATCCTATATTATTAACCATTCCCGTTGTAACTATTAAGTTTAAACACAGTAGTATAATAGTATTTAGTTAAGACGATGCAGTGGCGTAGGTCACGCGGCCGCCACACTTGTACCGGACCAGACACAAGCACGATTTATTAAACATGACCTGGTTCGCATTTTTTGTGTAGTTCATTATGGGCCTTATTATATCTGGTTTTATGGTTAGACAACCTAGTTATGAACAATGCACTCATACGGGTTTTGAATGATAGATCACGGCGATTATTGGTTGGACACAAAAATACACGCTAACTCCTTTTTATTTCGGAAGGGTTAGACAGAGGCGCTAGTGCACTCGGTTAGTGCTGTGTGTATTCCGTGCTATGATGTAGTGAACCTTATCGCCTTATCGAGCACAAATTCTAGACTCCGGGATGATACTGAACAGAAAACCCATTAATGACGAAAATTCATCAAAAACCCTGCTTTTCTGATTATTTTGTAGTTTAATGTGAATATGGTGTGTGCGTGAGTGTATTTCTGACTGAAACTATGATGTTGCCGCTGCGACGAATTCTCTTAGAGCAGTTAGTAGTGGCATTAGGGCGTGTAAAATTAAAATTACTTTTTATTAATATTTATTTAGTTCGAAACTTACACATTTTTATTTTACATCTACGGCTCTAGTAACTTATTGTAAAGTGTTATTTCCAAGTAGATAAGAATGTGGTTTCATTTAGTAACGCAAAATCAAAATGACTGTATATTTTGTAATTCAAAAACAGAATTTTCCCTAACCTAATGACGCAAATTATAGACTCCACATATAAAGCTACAAAATCAAAATTCATAAACGCAGTATACAAAATACAATATATTTTCGTGACAAAATGTTTCTTTTCTGAAACGTAGATAACAATGAGAACTAAATAAGGTGCAGGGTCTCATAATTAATTTAACGGAGTTTATTAAATGATTAGAGATCAGATCGCGTCGTCTCGTGTGCTTTTAACAAATTGCTGTCATTAGTATCTTCATTTTCTTTTGTACGTATATCTGATTAAAGACGATTCATTTCTATTCTTGGACCAATTTGATGGGAATCAGGCTTCTGCGGTAAATAAGAACAACGATCAATATTCTTGATCTTTGATTCTGTGACTTATTTTTACAAATTATTCTCCTAATACTATAAATGTGAAAGTTTGTGAGGATGGATGTATGTTTGTTCCTCTTTCACGAAAAAACTACTGAGCGGATTTGGATGAAATTTTACAGTAATATTGGTTATACGTCAGAATAACACATAGGCTACAATTTATAATGATTTTGTGTAAGTTGATCATAATATAACGATACATATCAAGTAAGTCAGAAAAAAACTATCCCGCAAACTCCTTCACGCGGACGAAGCCGCGAGCAAAAGCTAGTACAACATATACAGATAGCTGCGTAGGCTACTATTTGCGTCGCAATTGCTAGAATCTAAAGAGTTACTCCTAAGTGGCGAAGAACGATTTTTTTTTAAAGTGAACCCGACACAACTTGTAGGCACTAATATGTATTAATGCGGTCTGTAAAACGTTTTAATTATAATTAGCGTTTACATAAATTACGATAGGGACGGACCCGGCAAGAATCGGGTTATATGCACCCTTCGCCTTACTTATTATTCTAGAAAGAAATTACTCGTGAAAATCCAAGATCAAAAGTATCATACATTTCCTGATATATATTTGTTAGGGTTTTTAAGCCTCGCCTCCGGCCATTCCAAAACGTGTTCATTTGATCTTGCAATCCGAAGAGATTAGGGAAATACTGCCCCTTCCAGGAACATTCAAAGATAATACGAGCTTAAGTAAATTAAATTATATCGCTCCCGGCACTGAAGCAATGGCAATAGTAATAACCTTTTGCGAATTAATTACGTTTCCAACAGATTTAAGTAATATTTCCTTTTTAGCTTTTAATATCGCTGTCTGCCTAGTGCAGGGGTGGCGAACCATCGGCACGCGTGGCGTGGTGGCATGAGACAAAATTCGGGCACGTGTATGATATGCCTACCAAAAACTTTGTTGGGACGTAAAAAAGATCGCTAAATAGGGAAACTCGGATAGATTAGGCGGGCCCTGGATGGCACTTTACCAGCATATTATTATAATATTTTTTTTAATAATGACACGTTAACCAAAAAATGTTTGCCATCCATGGCCTAGTAGTTGCATTATGGGGCGTAAGCCGAAGTTTATGGGTTCAATAACGATATCGGTAAAGGTAAACCTATCTGTGTTTTGTTACGGAAAGACGCGAATTTGTCAAGATTCACAATATGCAGTGGCAAAAGGTGAAATTTTGCGAAAGGGCACCCGACACAATATATGTACATATACTGATACTAATATGCAGAAATACGGTCTCCAAACTGTTCTATTAACTAGATTCTACATGAATCCCTCCTAGCCGAATTTCGGCCACGGCGGCCAATATCAACGGAGATCAGCCAGGCACGCAGGATATATTATAGTACACAAGTGCGTGCGCAATACACAAGCACTCTCTGTCCCTTCTCTCTCATAGTTCGTTGAGACGGCAATCCGACATGACCGGAGAGATATCAGGCGGACCAACGGCTTTACGTGCTTTCCGAGCCATGGGGGTATCACACCGCCAACTTCCTGACTCCGAGCAGATTCCTAATCCCGATTCTACATAAAGGTAAGCCGTCAGGAATCGGATTATGTCACCCTTCATATCCACCACTTTATTGATCCATTATTACGTTATGTGACGAATATTTTAAGCTCTTTAAATGCAACAACTGTGCTGACTAATCCTTCGGGGATAAATTTGTAACCTTAAATTACTTTGAAAATAAACCTGTTAATAACATTTATTTTCCAGAATATCCAATATACCTAAAAACTTTCATGGTTAGGTGCATTGTTAAGCCTTTATCCTTGTACTCAATATCCTCATTTAGACCAGTCTGAATTATTTTATAGTGCCTACATTTATTTATAATGAATATTTTTTTTACAGTTTTGTCTCTGTGGGATTAAAGATAATCACATTTTAAAGATGAAAAATCAGCCAGAACTATAAGAGGAAATCTACAAATTCCGCATTTTGGTAATGAATTAATCGCATCCTTGGTGACCATGACTGGGTTGGTATTGCTATTATTCCACATGTCCTAACCTTAGATAATATAAAGTTCTAGCTTGGCGATGTTCAACGGCTCAGTTATCCCTTCCAACCACCAGGTATTATTCTATCGACTACCATTTCGCTTTATATATGATTCTTTTGAGTTATTTTATATTGATATTTGGTAGTAAATGCGGATTAAAAGAATGTAATATTTATTTTGCGGATTGGAATTCCGGTCGATGTCGCTGATGTTTTTGCTTAGGCATATCACAGTAACGGCGCGGTGGTTGTATAATAGACGCCTAAGAAGGTACTTGGCCGCAAAATGAGCGAACATCTACTAATTTTGTTTTTTACGATTTCCGATCTCTACATCATCATTAAAGTGCTGTCATTAAATAGTTTCGTCACTCAAATTATTTCATAGATATAAGGTAGTGTATTCCGAAGGTGTTTACTTATAGCTTT
>NW_023595021.1:0-9661 GCF_014839805.1 Manduca sexta | reverse complement strand
AGTCTTGTTATTGCTAAGCTTAGTTCTAAGTATTTTATGCAATGTAGAATAGGTTGTTTTACAATAATTATTATTGCGATATGGTGCAGCGCCATCTATTATTGAGTTTATGAGTTGTGAGCATCACTAAAAATTATTAGTATGCGAAAAGCTACAGGTCTCCACTACAAGTGAATACTTGTACGATATTTTAGCTTCAAATAGATTTGCAATAATGTGTTTATGCATTGCTATATCGCCCTTTTTGTGCCAAAATATTTATTTCCAGTGCAATGTAAAGATTTTTTCCTGTTAAATATATTTTTTTACGGTTACTGCCTTCTGATTTTAATCAAAACGTACAAACAGTAGTAGTAATAGAATGCATGGAAGCTCGTAAATATCAAGTTTGTATTTCATAAAATATAAACTGTGCATTATACTTCGTCTACAAGACTTAAGGGGAATATTTTAACAGCGCGTTCATGCGTTGCCTTTTCCCCAATAGAAAATAAACCCTAAGTGCATGTTGTATGCACTTAAAAAAATTCATTATCTTTTAATATAAATTGATATTATGTTCAGAGTGCTTGAGCATTTTTATTATAATAGATTTTGTATGCAAATGAACACGAGCTTCACTTGCTTGGTAACAAGCATCGCGACTGTCAATTATTAATAAGATTACTTTGAACTTTGGGTTACAAAGCACCTCGTCATGCTGGACTTCGTTTGCCACACTGAGAAATTATGTCAAGTCTCATAATGTATAGTAATCAGATTCTCGGGTGAAGGTATTCTTCATATCGGAAGGCAGAACTTACATGATACTGCTTGGAGGTCGATATACATAGGCATATCATTACTATTTACACAGACTGTTGTTTAGGTATACATTTTGTAACCCTTAGCTGTTTTAATAACGGCTCTTTACAATAAACAATTAAAATCTTGATTTTCGAACCCATTTTGAGAATAAACCAATTGAAAAAAGTCATTTGCATGTCATAAAAAAGTCTGATTGATCCATTTTTGCAATAGATCGGAAAAACAATTGGGATTGTTTATTAAACATTGCGGTAACGTTGCTCTCATTCAATATAGAACTGTTAAAAAATATATCTAAAACAACATAAATTCACATTTAACACCACAAGATACACCATATAGATGACAAAAGGTCTTTAACACTAAAGATATTAATAGTATGTTATTTAACATTAAATAATGGCGCGAAACGCACAATGGCCGCCGCGTCGGCATGCGGCGCGCCTGCGTGATGGCGAATGCGTTAAAATGAATGGTTCGATAATAAAACTGGAATGTCCACTTGTTTGTTTTTGCCCATGTTTTATACATTAGTGACATGGGTTACGATTCGCTTTTTAGTGTAATTTAATTGGTAGGCCATCTCGAGGCTATTTGAATTACGAAGATTGGTTAGAAAATATTATTCGCTTAAGTTAAGAATTGCAGCAATATTTTTAACTGTACAGTGTCGATATGTTGTATTCACTATTTCAATAGTTCTATAGATATATGTGCGTATCTTGAAAAATAAGTTGCAAAAATCCAACTTGGATATTATATACGCATGAACAAATTGGATATTATATACGCATGAAAAATATTGTGTTTATTATCATTCTGTTTGCATCTGTTTGCCTCCCCTTCTGTAAACAAGAACACATTTACGGTTTAATTTTATTTACAGCCTGCCGCTTGTCACACTTAAACATGGACTCAAACATATTTAACCGTTTCCAGGAGCTGTTCGTCCCCCTAAATACAAAGGGGGAGCTGTACGAGGTGTGTCCGGAGGAGCTGTCACCGGCGGAATGGGAGGCAGGGGAGCCGCCTGCTGTGCCGCCCCCAGACGCCGGGGCCCGCGCTCACCGGCTTCCGCACCTCTTGAGCCTCTGGCGGCTGCCGACGAGGGTTCGGCTGCTCGCCGGCACGGTGCCTATCGAAATGGCGCATGATGTTGGAGGTAATGAATAAATTTTTATACCTAGCTAGAAATAGGCTGAGTACAACATCCATACGAATCATATTATTATGACCATCCTTAGATATACCTAGTTAGAAATTGGCTGAGTATAATCACATGGTTATTCATCATATTATTCTTAGAAAAATGGTTATGATTTTTAAACACCTATGTTTAATATGTACATGCACGTGATGATCCTGTATAATAAGCCTATCCTTATATAATTTTGTACGCTCAATACATTCTATTGCGTTTTGATGATACTATTAAGTTTAGAACAAAAAAATGTTTGTACATACTTTATAAAGACGTGCTCAGCAATATTTAACATGCCATATTTTCAACTTCTAGATGACCTTCTGCTGCGGGCAGCGGTAACGGAACCAGTATTAGTGATGTGCAGCCTCCCGGAGTACGGCTCGATGCCGTCAAGCCCGAGCAAGCAAGTCGACCCTCGCTACCACGCCAAAGAGGCGCTGCAGCTCCTGCCCCTCAACGGGAATATCAGGGTCCGTCGCACCCAGCTCGGCTTCGAGAGCGAGAAGCGCATGTTCCTCTCCGCCCGCCTCCAGAAAGCTCTAACCTTCTGTCAACTCAACGTTGACAACTGGATCAGGCAGATCTCCTACGCAAGCTCCGCCGTCGTCGGCAAAGCGAAAACCGCCGAGGACATCATCAAGGAGGACCACGAACCGGTCAAGTTTGAGAAGGAACGGAAATTTACGCTGCAAGGCTTGAAGATCGACACGTCTAGACTGTTTGGGAAAAGTGAGAAAGTGTTGAAAGATATCCCAGATGAAACGGAAGGATCTATCATATTTTTAAGTAAGAACGAGTTGGAGCATATGAATTATGACGTGTATAGTGATGATGATAAGGATGAGAAATCTGATGACAAAGTAGAGCAAGAACCGTTCTCTAATGAAAAATGCACGTGTTCAGAGAAGACTCTGGGCAGAAGAAGAGTAAATGGTTTAAGAATTTGAAACTATTGAAAAGTACGGAGAAGTTAACGGATGAGAAAATAACAGCGATTGAAAGCAATGAAAAAGGTACTGATATTAAAGACCCGTTTGATCCGTCAGCCGAGAAGCATAGTTCGATTGAACGATACCAGGATATGGCGAAGTTGATTGAAGATAGATTCGGCGCGTCACGAAAAAGTGATGGCACGGCTGAAAAGAGTCATTCTTACAAAAGCCTTACCACATCTTCATCTGATATGGGAACTAGTCAATGTAGTTCGAACCACAAGAAACCAGTGTTAACAAAATCCGTATCAGTTCAGACTGGAATGCCCGACAACTCAGAAGATGATAGCGGCATAAATATGAAACATGGTAGGAAAAATCTTAGTGTCGATCAAATTAACTACTGCGGATCTATGGAAAGCGACTCGAGTTCAGGCCGGAAATTAAAATCTTTAGACGAGAATATGCTTAAGAAATCGTCAGGCGTAAAATCTTCATCGAATCTTGAAAGGCGACAGAGAATACAGCCAGATTTAATTCCAGAAAAGGCTATAGTAAAATCTGAATCGTATAACCAGTTACAAAGTTGTGAGGAAATCAATATGTTTGGTGTGGGATCTTTATACAATGATAGTGACTTTGAAATTAACTACAAACAACACTCTTTTATAACGGAGAAGCTTTGCTCAGAATTTCACGTGAAGACTAAAAGGGTTCTTAGCAAATCTACTTCTAATCTTCTTCATCCGAAGAAATCCACGGAAAAGAAGGAGCAGAACAACAGTAACAGCATGCCAACGAAAACTGAGCGATCGAATGATGGCGAGAAAATCAACTTTAGAAAGAAAATCGATAAGCCTAGAGCTCCTACTCCCAAATCCGAAGATGAAGAATTAACGGTTGATATTTCGGAAGAAGAACCTCAAACCAGGGTGAAAATTCGAAGATCTATATCATCAATACAAAAGCGTAAGTTACCTGTCATTGAAGATCTCCCGTACGGCCAAGTAGCTGACGCAGTGCATCTAGAAGAGGAAACAGTAGAATCTGACACCGTGTCCGACAATATATATGCAGAAATCTGCACTCCTAACGGCAATAAAGTCAGTGATGATGATTACGATAACAATATTGATGTATTAGCCAATGATCCCGTCATCTGCAATGTTAAAAAGGAAGTCATAATTCGGAACGATGAACGTGCGAGGCAAATGATCGAGAATCAAGAAAACCCGTTCAGACATATAGAAGTTGTTGTTATAGAGAAAACAACAGATTTCGATCTGGACAATTCCAGTATTAGCTCCAGTGATATTGAGGAAGAAAGGAATGACGTATCTATAATAGACTCTTGGGAAAGGGACAAAAACTCTGATCAGAAAATTCATGCCATCAGACTTGAGATAACTGGTAATGAATACCCCAACGAAGAGAATCAAAGTATAGATACGAATGTGTTAAGTAAAGATAATTTGAGTTTTAGTAACAGTATACAATTGAATGGTACATATCCCAACGAGGCCATTTATGACACTTTAAAGTAAGTTAGTTTTATAAATTGGATAGACACGAGCTGAAATAATCTTTGACGGTCAGTAAGTGCTTACTTACCAATAATAAACATGGCTGGTCCAGTAATATTAAGAGTACGTAGTGAAGTAGAAAATTGAGTCTTTATCAATCGGAAACATTATAAAGAAGGTTATGAATTGAAAGATTGAAAATCTAGATAGACAACGAGAACGGATACGTTAGATTACCAACATTGCCATAAAATGTTAAAGTCCTTATAGACATTAATGGGAAGTGATAGACCAAGCAAATAATTAAGATAATTTCAGCTCGTCTAATTAACACGAATTAGTATAACACGGTCACGTAGCAAATAGCGTTTGTAGTCATTTTTTGAGGTACCAATAAAAATATAGCCTACAGAATCTGCTTGAGGTATTTGTATTTTATATCGAATTTTTCTTCGTTTAAAAACGATTTATTTTAGCTTTAGTTATGTAAATAACTTCTCAGTAACCAGGGGAATGACTGATAAGTATGAGTATTGACCTACAGATAAACATTTGTGTATTAGTGCTATAGGAATCTAGTGATATTATAACTCAAATATTACAAACGTCAAAAAAATATTGCGTTTCATAAAAATTATTGCGTTTTATAAAAACCGCTTGTAGCGACGATATACATTTTTTTTTTCAAATAATGCCTTGGGATTTGATAGGAATGTTTTTTTATATATAGATTGGTATATCACGCAATATGGAACCTTTTTCTGTAGGTGTAAGGAACTGAGCTGTTAAATATCATGACAAATCGAATCAAATCAGTCATAGGAATAATAAATTCTAGTTTTAATTATAATACAACCACCTTCTATTTTACTTATAATATTTTATGTGAAGAGCTGATACAAAAGGCGGACAAGTCAGAATACATTTAAAAAATCATGGTAAAGGCAAACATAATACAATATTAATATAATTTCTTTATTGCTTGATACAATAATTGAGGAAGGAGTAATAATCGTTTACAAAAAAAGCTAATAGACAAGACTTCTCCGCTTTTTAAATTGGTCACAGGAAAAATAAAACATAGGTACATTTCCTCACATATTATTTCAAAATAGAAATAAGGACATATTCTTATCAGTATTTTATCTCAATTTATTGTACCTATTGTGTGCACAAAGTGTACTGCTATGTATAAACTTAAAAATTAATTCAGCACCTCAAACATCCAGTCATTGGTATAGTTTCGTGGTTTTGTTAATAGATGGCAGTGTAATAATAAAAGTAAAATGCTTTATTGTTTTAAAGCATAACAAATTGATTTTTCAGTTTCAATATTACGAGCTTATTATTTCTTAACATTATGACTTGGTTAGGTATTTATTGGACTACGAACTACTATTAAACACGAGGTGCAGTTCAAAATACATTCAACAATTTTGTGCCAGAAACTTAAATCAATAAACCTCACCATGTTTCAAATATTTTATATTATAAGACTAATTTCTGCTGCCTAAAGACAATATAATATAAATTAAACCATACATAAAACTTAAGAAATAGGTATTGAATAGACTTCTTCAATTACAGGTATATAATTGTGTAGAAAAATTAAATGATTAAATACTATATAAAATTACACTGCCTTCGTTTACGCCATGCCAGATCCAATGTATGTACGATTAGAACGAACAATTGGAGATAAAGTAGGTGCTCATAAACCTACTTATTGTAAGAGTGCAACACATATCACATGACACTATGTATATTTGTACCATATAGATATAATGTATAAAACGAAATTCGATTCTAAGTCTGAAGTATCGAAAAATGTGTAATAATTGATCGAAATATATGAAATTATTAAATATGACTTTTATTTCGTAGTTATTGGTAGATTTAAGATCATAATACAAGTTTCATATAATTGAGATTTAATTGCATTATTTACGCGAGGTTTGGGTGAGGAAGAAAATTTGCAGTCGACTCCTGCAAGTGATTTGAAGAAAAGATTAAATTTTAAGATTTTTTATTGCTTTGAATGACGAGACGAGCTTGTCGTTACTTGATGATAAGCGATACGACCGCCCATAAACAAAACAAACATCATCCAAAATCTTAATTACAAAGTGTTGTTTGGTATTCCACTGCGCTTATCAGCCTGAGACATAGATGTTAAGTCTTATTATGTCCAGTTGCACAGGTACAATGTTCTTCAAACCGGAACATAACAGAGATACACATTACTTGGCGGCAGAAATAGACATTGCGGTGATACCTACCCAGGCGGACTTTAACATATGAGTGAGACCAGTAAAGCTTTTAGGATTTGAAGTGAGAGGCATTAGTATAGAATAATTGAAATATTGGCGTCAACTTAAACGAATCTATAAGTTCTTGCGAGATATATTGGTGTAAGAATTGACTTATCAATGTTTAGTTTTAGGGAAAACATCAAGCTATTTACACCACTAGATGGCATTCCGTAAAGCCAGTTAATGCGAAAGGGAGAAAACTAGCAGGAACATTGATATTAAATTCTATTTTTTGATAACGTGAGAACTAGTTTTGCACTTTTGAAATAGTCGTCACAGCATATCAATATTTACAGTATTAACAGAAAGTTTAATAATGTAAAGTGCATTACTAAGGATACGTTGCTTGGGTATTAGCTTTTTCTTTTTTATATACCCCTGATTATCATAACAACTCAATTAAGATATTGAAAAATATAGGTGTTTGACAATCAAAAGATATACATTTTGGTCCTTCGAACCATTATTTATTACCAGGAGGGAAAAGGGTCAAATAAATAAATCAATTTCATATGACAAATATATTGTATGTAATCAAATAAATTACATTTAAAATTAAAATATACCGATAATTTTAGTGACGCTAACATAAATGATTTCACAACAAAATAATTACAATTACAAATAAAATCTCGAAAATCGAACACCCAACAGTTTGTGCGTCAACTCAATGGTGGAAATGGATACATTCAAATTACATTGGCTAGATGCTTATAATATATTTATATATTTTTCATTAATTTTACAATATACAAGAATATTCAACACGATGAGATTATACCTTATACTGAACACAAAAACGTCAGGGTCGCGTTGTATTAAGAATTCCCACTGTCTATGGTAAATTCCTAGTCACATTTTTCTTAATTTCCCTATGGATTTTGTGGCTTGAACGTTCTTAAAACCGGTATCTACAAAATATACATTTTCTAAACACAGATGCGGGCGTGTTGGTTAGATTTTTTAGCATATATCCGTCCCGCTCTAACGCTGTACGTGAAAGAGAAACAAATCAAGCCACAACGATTGCACTGTGGGTAGGTACTAAATTATCAGTCGGGAATCACAGAGGGTCTTAGGCGAGACGTATTGATTGGATTATTTGGAATATGGCGGAGCCGCACACGACGAAATGAAGAGAGCCAGCAACCACGGCGCGACGGGGTATTGGTCGTCCTTTTCCTGCAAATAAATTGTAGAAGAATATTATTGATATATCAATGACTCGCTTACCTTCAAAAAGAAAATATTGAACTCGCTTGTTGAAACCTAAATCTAGTTTTTATATTCAGTCTTATATATAGATTATACTGCACTTATGGTGCAGCCAGTTGTTTATTGTTATGTAATATGTTCATGCTGTAACAGCACTGCAGCAATTATTTACTGAAATGTAACAAATAACTTTGTATGGTGTAGGTTTTGTTGGGTGTCCAAATAAATAAATCATTTACGATTATTTTACCAAAATTTAATATGACGAAATTTTAAAGGCAGAAATATCCATGATTATTAATTATTTTTACATTTTTCTTTCAACTGCGAGAACTAATCACTAACTAGACGTGAATTTAAATTCTTTACTTGCCAATACTTGTTTAGTTACCCAGATTAAAGGCGAAACAAAATGTATGAAAATGGACCTTGAGGTATCGCCTTAAGTAAAACGACGTCAGCAGATGCAGTGTCTTATAAGGGTTTTACCAATACCGTAACTAGAGATGCTAACGGTTGTCTAGAGACAGGGCGCTAACCCTGAAGAGGCGAAGAAAAGACCATGACCAAGTTTTGGGTCATGCATGGGTGAAGTTTACGAATTATCGCTTGCTTTAACGGTGAGGAAAACATCGTGAGGAAACCTGCATACCTTGAATCTATAGGAAATTCGAAGGTGTGTGAAGTCTACCAATCCGCACTAGGCCAGTGTGGTGGGCTAAGACCTAATCCCTCTCAGTAGTAGAAGTTTCCGTGCCCAACAGTGGGACAGTATATAATACAGGGCTGATATTATTATATTATTATGGGCGAAGTTTGCACTGGGCATAGAAAAAGCTAGTTACGGCCCTAGGTTTTAATTTAAATTACATTTACTACAGCATATATTGCCGATAACAGTGACTATTGTACAGATCCCTTAGAATCTAATTTAGTCATTACCTATCGATTTTAGATTGTGCTGTATTTAAACTTATATATGTGACCTCTAGTTTCAAGAACACTATCCTATCTGTAACCTTTATATGAAATAAAAATAAATTATTATTATATATTTAAGACATCTAAGCTGTGGCAGGATAAATTTATGGCGAATAAAGGTTGCAAACATACAGCTAAGCAAATGCCACGTACCGTCATTGACACAATAGGACTTAACACAAGCCGCAAACCAGTATAGCCGAGTCTTACGTGCCGATTGTCACATAGCTACATTTAGTTAAAATTGCTTTACTGTTTACGTCAAAATTCAGAATCAAATCTGACTGACTTTTCAAACGCTGTGCTTTTTCTAAAACTTTACATTTTATAAATTTAGGAACAAGTTTTAAAATATGCTGGGGCATTAGATTGTATAAAACTATGTTTCCAACAAATATCACCAACAGTAAGAGAAATGGTTTTTCCTGTTTATTATCAAGCAATCAGTCACACAACAAACAATTTAAAAAAAATAATGATTTTAAAACCTTATCAGACGCTAAGTTAATCAATGTAAATCAACACAAGTTATTTAAACGAATGTGTTTAAAAAATCAATCAAGTTATTGGACGTAGATGACTGTGAAATCGTGTTATTCACAGTGTAAGGCGTAATTCAAATTGATGACGTCAAGACAAATATATAGATAAATAAACGGTTCAGTGTCACAGGTGGTATGATAAGGC
>NW_023595020.1:0-9670 GCF_014839805.1 Manduca sexta | reverse complement strand
ACACTTTCATAATTACAATTATCTATGATAATATCTAATTTACACAGCCGTACGTATTAACTTTTGAATAACCCAAACCAACTAAGGTTATATTTGAATTCGTATCACATTGTATGGTTTTAATTTTCCTATACAGATCTACAGATATTAAATTTACGTCGCAACCCGAATCTATTAAAGGCGTTCGCCGTTTCACTACAATACACTGTTTTAATAGGGTTTTACCCGGCACCTTGATTCACTATTTTGTTTTGTTTACATTGCAAACGTCACTGTTATTGCACTTATCTGCCATCTTGTCATTACAGCCAATCACAGCGCCGTCTCGCGTTGTCATGTTGGCAATCTCGTAACACGAACAATTCGAACTAGTGCATGCGCATCGCTTCACGTCGGTCGTAGCTACGTAGACTTCGCCTTGAACATCGCTCGGATTGTTTTCGCCGTCTTGCAATAGGTTGAAGAATGCTTGCTTAGAGATTTGATTGGCCGGTGCTCGTCGTTCAGTAGTGCCAACCTGAGTAGATTCACGTCGTCCGATTTGCTCGAAGTTTGCCGATTGTCACCCGAACTTATATGCGACGATTTTTTGTAATTCGTTTTCGAAACCGCCATCTTTTTTGTAGGACAATTTTCATCTGAAGCGATATGACCGAACTCATTACATCGGAAACATTTCCTGCCTTGCAATTTATGAGGACAATTTTCAGACACATGATTTTTCTCTCCACAGCTAAAACATCTCAAATCTGTAGCCGCCGTATTTCTTCTAGGATTATTTTGTGAATGACTTGTAAACGTATTATTTCTTATTTATCTTTAGCTGAATTTTTCTTAAATGTTTCGTATAACTTTAGCTTCTCCTTTAGTTCAGCGTATGTTGTAACTCCATAGAGCATAATTTTATTAATTTCTAAGTCTGGAATACCTTGTAGTATATATTTGATGGCCACATAATCCGGCATTTTCCTCGCTTTCCCAATTCCTTCATAATAAGCATATAATCAAAACATGATTCATCTTTCTTTTTACGTCTTGAGCTCATTATTTCATGTATCTTCTTGATATCTAATGTGTCGGTAAACTCTTTACTTATAGCACCTTTTAATTCGTCCCATGTCTTATAGGTTTTTCAGCGCGAAGCCATAGTGCCGCTGTGCCGGTTAGTGAGCGACGTGCCACCAAGAGCGTTTGTAGGATTCCAATCAAATATTTCCCTATGGTCTTCAATATCCCGTATCCACATTGACACCGGGTGCGCGTCATCTTGCCCGCTAAACTTTGTTATAAGTTTTCCGTGAGATGTAGTGTGTCGGCTTGGTACGGCGTTTCTTCCGAACTGCCTTCGCTGCCCTTCCGGCAATTTCTCGTTCGTCTTCTAATTTCCAAATGCAAACTCAAGTAGCAACAAATGGCCGAACCACGTTCTTTTTGTACGCGCACTTTGATGGCACTTTATTTCCCCGATCCCGGCCGAGCCCCCAATTTTGTGGGATCACGGGAAGTGCAAACACCAAAAATACCGTAAACTTACGTTTTACTTTTTAAAAATCACAATCACCGTCCTATAATAAAAACGACTTAATCCTACTCTCTCTTTTCTACATACGTCGTCGTCTAACATTACTTTCATTCTATCTCTTTTACTCACCTTCTTAACACTATCTGTCCCTTTCACACACTTATTTTACATTCCGTTTCACTCAACACCTTTCTTACACTCCTACATATATATATTCTATATATATATATATATATATATATATATATATATATATATATATATATATATATATATATATAGATATGTTGCGCAGTCGCATTCACATATTTTACCACATTATGTTCTATGATTCGCAAATTTATCCACAGATTACTGCACTCGTAAACACTAAGTTAGAACATTATACAGAATAGCGCCAACACATCGACATTATTACCACACTTGAATAGGAATAATATGAAAACCGAGTCCACAAGAATTGCCTCCTGGAGGTACAACTGTTAGTAGGTGATGAACCCACTGACCTTGACCCTGACGTCGGGCTCCAGCTGGTGGATCAGCCCGTACGGACTGACGGTGTGCTCGGGGCTGTTCTGACACGTGATGGAGATTCGAACTGTTCGCAACACCACCTCCGGCACCTTATGTCAAATGTTACATAAAAAAAAATATCTTAATAACGATTGAGTATGAAGTAAAAATTAAAAGTTAAGCAACATTGTGTAATAAATTTAATTTATTTTTATTATTTAGAGTGATTTTTTACATTAATCGTCAAAATACGTATAACCGACCTAATCGTCATCTAAAATACATTTACGTATACCATATCGAGGAGGTGCTAGTCATAAAAAAATTCTAATAAAGAAAAATATAAAAATGGCACCATCAATTATTATTATTCTTTCAAACAAATATTTTTAACGCCAGCTGTCGATTAAAATTGTGAAGACAAGATCTTACTTATCTACCACTTCCAAGTTCTTGGTTTACTAACTTAACCAGAAAAAGTATCCACTACTCACATCATAAGTCCCGGCCCACACGATCAACAAACTCTTCCTAAACCACACTCCCTTCGGATACAAATCCACCGTCCACTCGAGGAGTTTCTCCTGCGGCGACACGTCCGCTATCGACGGCCTGGTGGAGAATATGAAGGTCCTCGTGTGGTAGCATGGGAGGGAGTGGAAATTGTCCACTGCAAGCACTGAACCCCACGTGTCTTCGGTGTAGAGGCGCGGCGTGAACAGCATGCGCCCGGCTTCTGTTTGCTGGACCTCTGCTACGCGCTCGTATTGACCTGTATAACAATATATATAATAATAACAGCCCTGTATGTACTTGCCCACTGCTGGGCACGGGCCTCCTCTACTGCTCAGAGGGATTAGGTCTTAGTCCACCACGCTGACGTAGTGCGGATTGGTAGACTTTATATACCCTCAAAATCGTTATAGAGAACTTCTCAGGTATGCAGGTTTCAGATATTTTCCTTCACCGTTAAAGTAAGCGATAAATCACAAAGAATAAACACATAATTTTAGAAATGTCAGAAGTTTTGTGCACTTGGGATTTGACATTGTGTATCTTGGATGGAAACCGTCAAACACTGTTCGGAAGGCAATTTACAATATTAATGTAATGTGCCCTTGTGTTTTGAACCTGCGGACATTCGTCTCGGCAGTAAATTCCACACTCACTCGCCACTTTTTGTATTGAGCTGTAATACTATAATTCCATTAATCATCCATCGCCGACAACTGCCGAAAGGCCAAACTTTTTCATTGTTTTTCTATCTAAATTATTTAATAACATTATTACATATAAATATAAAACTTTCAATTTTGATAGAATTCAGTACTCGGATTGATAATGAGTAGGACAACCCCTTTTATCCAATTCAATAATCGAATCTGATACCCTATGGCTCTTGTAACGGATACGCAACACAACTATGTCACAGTAGCAATAAGCAAAAATTTAATTCAAATTATTGAGTAATAACTAATCACACCTGACTGGTAGCTCATGGCGATCGCCATCCTCTCCATGAAGAACTCTTTGTGCTCCTGTATCAGCGGGCACAGGCAACAAGGCAAGTTGTTTGGGACACATCATTGGAAACCTAAATAAAATTATAGTGTAATTTTGTATTGTCAACTCTATAACCGAAGAAATACCGTATAAAAAGATACTCGAATTAAATAAACAAATCCAATAGCTTTCAATCCTTAGGTTCGACAGTGTAGCAGCTGTTTTCAAAAAATGATCCCAATCTCAATCTTCAATCCGTTTCCGAGAGTGAACCAATCAAAATAACACATTTGTAAGCATGTCAAAATCTCTTTGTTCTGATTGGTCCATTTTTAAGATAGATTTAAAAAAGGAATTTGGATCTTTCATTGAAAATGGCATTAAATGAACCAATAGTAAAGTAATAAGACATTCTTACAGATAACTTATATGGAGTGCTTTATTCTTACTGAGATGTTACAAATTTAGGATTGGAACAGTAAAACATTAAAAAAAAGCACATCCAAAAAGACTGCAGCCTTCGAGGTCACAGCCGATAAAATATTTAATTTTAAAAAATATTATTGTAAAAATAGGTAGATATTGTAATTGTGACTCTTCGGATAATCAACACTTTAGTCGGCCCTAAAATAGTTTTAATCCAATGTCTAACATTCGCCTAAACATAAATCATCATACAAAAATAGTGTCATACCTAATATGCGAGAAGACAGCTGCGACGAGTGACTCCCAATGCGATTTCTTCTCGGCCTCGCTGAGATCGCTCGCGTCCAACTTCTCGCGCTGCTTGTTCAGCCACCGGACCACGAACCTAGGCAGTTGTACTCGTCAATTATAAATTAGGCAGGTACTTTACTACATTTAACATATTGACATGAATGACATTGAATGATCTATTTATCAGTGACCGCCACGCTCAGAGTGTGTTGTCCCGTACTGGCATATGGTAGCGCGACTCGAGCGACTGAGACAGCCTTAGGTACCTATCACTTGCGTACCCAAAAACACAACTACTGCATGAGCCGCAGTCAACGTGTTAAAATAAAAATCGAGGATGGGGTCTAATATCCCTTTTTTATAAACAAACTCAATAGTTATCTTTAAATCGATCCTAAGAACGAACTAATAAGAAAATATTCCCTTCAATTGGAGAGGTGCCGCAATTCGGCATCGCGCGGATCCGAGCAGCTATCTTAGTGCAACAAAATGCTTGGGGCCGTCTTGTATGCGCCGGAAAACACCACCGCAGGTTTTGTTCAGTATGCCGGTGTGAGATATGTAGAGGTTAGGGACTCACAGGGGTAGTGGACTCGGTCTAATACTCGCTCGGATGATGCTATACTCCCAAGTGTCAACATTGGGCCGTAAGACCGGTGAAACCAATATAACCGTTCCACTCACGGCCCCAAGTAATGGTAGCGTTAGCGCGATTTTTGAAAAAGAAAAAGGGCTATTATTATTATATACTAGCTGACCCGACAGACGTTGTCCCGTCTTAACTGTGAATTTGCAGCGCGCATTCTGTCAATCGCTGACAGTTATTTCAAACAATTGACAGTTATATAAAATTAATATTTTCGTTAAGTTTTCTAATTTTCCGCGCAGTTTTTGATTTTTTCTTTCATAAGAACCTTCTCCTGACAATAATAAACACAAACAAAATTATGAAATCGGTCCAGCCGTTCACGCGTGATGGCGTGATCAAGGGAAATAGGGATTCATTTTTATGTATATAGATAGTCAGGCAGGCAGTTGAGACAACTGATAATGCCGGTATCTCGCTATTACTACTAGTTTTAATTTGCAGCTAAGTACAGAATTGTCCAATCGGTCCAGGTCAGGTTAAGAACTCACTGGTAGAGACTCATCTCGTTGTGCAGCACGAGGTCGCTCTGCTGCAGCAGCGCCACGAGAGTCTCTCCCTCCAGCTCGCCCAGCTCCGTCTCCGCGCCGGTGCTGTCCGACCACACCCACTCCAGGTTCCACTTCACAAAGTTCTGGCACGCCTGTCACAAGTTGGTTTAAAGGATGTAGCCATAGTAAAGGTTTTATAAAAGATTTTGAAGCTAGCATATGGTATAATCATGCAAAAATTCGTACAACAAAACTTTATTTTTTAATCTTTCACAATGTATACAAACATTATGATAGTGAATGCTTTAGACATTTTCGACTCAAATATTATCTCCTTAATTTTGAGGGTCAAATTCAAATCACCAGAAGTAGATAGCCAATTGTGTAAGACATAATACCTTGATAATGAGTGCAATTAAATTTTAACTCACCTTGGCGACCTCATTGTGTCCGCATGCCATTGTGTACTGCATCCAGGCGATGAGCTGCCCGCGCTTGGCCGCGTGCGCGATGTGTTGCGACATGTAACTCAGGCATAATGATACCAGATCCTACACATACAAAAAATATCGCAAAATTAACAAAATTATGTTTCATGTTGAATAAGAGTAGCATATTAACTAGCCCTTTATTTAATTAGCCCTATATTATATACTGTCCCACTGCTGGGCCCTGGTCTCTTCTACTACTGAGAGCGATTAGGCCTTAGTCCACCACGCCTAGTGGCCTAGTGCTGATTGGTAGACTTCACACACCTTCAAAATTCCTATAGAGACTTTTACTATATGTGGTGATAAAACTAACAGATACCATGTACAGATCATTAAATGTGCAAGTGCATAAACGAGTATAATTATCGGTAATTACCTTAACATTATATTTATCAGCAAGTGATAACACGGGAAGCACAGTGTGATATGATATCCTTATCTGGCCTGTATAAAAATACCTGGAAAACAATTCATACTCATTAAGTCCAGACTAGTTCAATAACAAAAACTTTATAAGTGACAAACACTATACTTCACTCAATCTCCAATAAGGGGCCGTTCAAGTACTACATAACGTAATTTGGAGGAACGGGGTCTCGTAAAATGTACGATGCGTTTCAGGGACGGAGGGAGTCTTCGTACAACGCGTTATATAACATAGGTTTTTTATTTTAAAACAATAACAAAGGTAATTTAGGAGCTTTCTGGTACTTTGCGTGACATAATTGTGAATATTAGAAAAAAATTACACTTTAGAGTTACGTAACTAGAGGGGGCTAGGGCATAGGGGCGTTACATAGGGGTATAAAATCTTCAAAAATTACGTTACATTATCCTTGAACAGCCCCTAACTACATTGGAATGATGATAATAAAATGAACCAATTAAAAGAAGGACTTATATGTGTGGATATAAGAATGAAACTTTATTCCGGTAAATTCATCTCTGCTACTGACATTAATGTATGGAATAAAAAATCTCTTATGAATTGCCAAATACAGCTATTAGGATAAGAGACTGAATTATTGCTGAAAACTATGAAAAATCGCGAAACATACATGGGGGTGATTCAGATACCCCAAGGGGTGCTCTATCTCTGGGCCTCTGCTTGACACAATTATTTGAAACATCCTGTTTAAATTATTACAGATGCTTTACCATTGTGAGAGAGCAATTTTAACCCATATAACATCGGAATGTTTACCGGCAAACATTCCGATGCTTTAATGATTAATAAATAAAAGTGTATTTACTTTAGAAAATGTGGAAAAACCGAAGCTGCTGTGGGCGTCTCCTGGAGTACAATCCGACTCTCGCGCCACTCACTCCACTCTCTGTTCATTAACATTACCTGCAAAATGTATTTGTTTTATATTAAACCTACTATTGCTTTACATTAGGTACTCTCTGAAAACTTACATGGCTCACAAAACTATCTTTAAACTAAAATATGTAAATGTATAAATAAAAAATATTAATTATTATCATGTATCATTAAAATGGAAAAAATTGTAAACCTATTTTATTGGTTTTCTTTATCAATATGATAAGCGTTTATGCAAAAGTATACTTTTAAAGGATGCTTTAAAGAGGACTGTTGTAAAATTTAATTTTAGTTGAAGTTAAAAATATACATTGACAGAAAGTCATATACTGAAAATGAATTATATAAACAATTTCAATCACCATTTTTATCTGTTATTTGATCTAGGTTTTGTAGGTCTAGGACAATTTAAATAACATTAGACTACATCTTTATAAAATAAAAAGTTGAATTTTTATGAACTTTAATATTAAAATCAAAACTTTAAAGTACCTTACTCAAAAATTTACTGAGTGTCGCTTAGATATGATTGCCTTGCAAGCGTTGACATGTACTCTCTTTTTAGTGAATAAAGGTTTTGATATTTGGAAATTGAAACATTTTAATAAAATCAATTAAGTGTCCTTATATCTGTAACATGCCCACCTGAAACACCTCACTGCTGGCACATAGTATGAGTCTATGGGCTGGATACCCCACCCAGCCACTTCCAAGGTGAGGTCACTCATCAGCTGCTCAGCGTAGAGTGTCGCTATCTTGAGCAACACGCTTTGTGAGTTGTCAACCTGAAATAAATTATTAGTTTTGAGGTGAAATATTAATATATTCTTATGCTGCATCGGTATAAATAGGGCTTCATAAAACAAAAGCAAGTTTTCATTATAAGATGTGATTGTCTAAGCATATTGGCTGTAAATATGGGCTGTGAACCTGTAGACCCTCGGTTCAATTATCAGGTAATTCTTGAAATTTAAACATGAGGAAAATATAAAATAAATTATTAGAATTAAGGATGGAGAGCTTGAAAATCTATAAATAATGTGATGAACACTAAATAAATATATCTTGTTTATAGCAAATAAATTTATGAATGATGTCAGAAGGAACAAGCATAACAATTCGGATTATAATGAAAACAAACCAATTGAAAATGAAATCACATAACACATCACTGGAAATAATTATCATTAACCATGCAAATTAAAACATATGAATGCCGTAATAAAACAAAGGGACAATAAATGCAGTATGTACTTATTAGAATAAAGCGCCTGAGAAAATTATGAGGGACTCTTACCTCCAAGTCTTCATTGGTATCCTTTTCATTGGAATTTTTCTCTGACCCCGAAGGCTTTAGGTTCCGTTGTTATGAAACTCATTTTTAAATTGTGTTTTATTTCTTACTCCATTCACATTAAAAAATAAGAATAATGTTCTTAAATAATACTACAAAATGGAATATTCATTTTATGCTGTTTACAGATTGGTAACAATTGACATTTGTCAAGTGTCATATCACAACTCATATGACAAATCTATGTATTCGATTTTTAATATATAAGTCAGGGAATGAAATATAATTTATACATTAAGTATTATGGTTTGCTTTAATTCCCTTGATAATAATATATTTAATTAACCCCTGAAAAAAAAAGAAAAGAAAATAATTTATTTTTATTTAAATTACCTATATTTTACCATTTGCGTAACATGAAACGTTACGGAACAACTGTCAAAATATATCAATTCGGTCAATTGTCCAATTGTCATAAATACGAACCCGAAAATTTTAAACTGAGTGAATAATATGTAATTTAGTGCTAACTGCATATTCATCCACCTAAACTAAAATGACTCGCAATATGGGTGATGACAGTATATTATTAAGATTATATAAAAGGAAGTACATGATAGTACTGACCACGTTAACAGTTGCAAGTTATATTGTTTATCAAGTGTGTTTATTCTTCACAATATCCGATCCGTCGACTAACAGATTCACGCCTTTAGTGGATCGTTTAGAAGTGAAGGATATGAAGCATTTGCGCTCGGAAGCCGATAGATATATAAACGAGAACGGTGTGATACGAGGTGTGTTCTACCCATACATGAAGAAGTACCGGCCAGATTCGAACAATGAATTTAAATGTTTGAATTCCGAACAGAAAATACCGTATGACCTTATAAATGACGATTACTGTGATTGCGAGGATGGTACGGACGAACCCAGCACCAATGCATGCCCCAATGGCATTTTTTACTGTGATTTCCAGCTATCGAAGCCTATCGCTTTACACCAAGTAGCGTCCAGTAGAGTTAACGATGACATATGCGACTGTTGTGATGGTTCTGATGAATTTCTTCACTCTAACACAAAATTGCTGTCGCAAAGCTCTTCCAGGCACTACAGGCATTATGTGACAAAATGTCCCAATATTTGTCAATAAAGTCATATATGTAAAG
>NW_023595019.1:0-10000 GCF_014839805.1 Manduca sexta | reverse complement strand
TCCAAGCGAGAGTGCGGTGCGTGTTGGAACTTAATTTGGCCATATTTACTCCCTGACCCTGACATTGTATTTTCTCCCTTGTCTAGTAAACGTTTTGCATATTTATATACTTTTGTTTCAATACGGCCCTCTAGCGGGAAACGTGACAAATAGTACGCAAACGCAATACAAAATTTAATAATAGCGATCAGAAATACTTTTCAGTCGGCCCCGTTAAATATTTATTAACGTTTAAATTTATTTTATTTTTTAGCATTGGATTTGTAATACAATTAATAAGATTTAAATTATTTACTAAACTGTTTAAATTTTACCAGTTTTACGCAACAATATACTAGAATACGATATTGCGACATGAATACCGTCACATTCAAAACAATCCTTCAACTTTACTATAGTTAACTCATAATTAACTCGGACAATCTGACTATCATCTAATAAAAAGGGGCCAAGGTGATACAAAGACATCTTTTGCGTATCGAACACGGTCAAACATATGCACAAAAAACATGAATCGAATATTTAACTAAATTTAGCTGCTATTATGCTAATCTTATAAGATTTTGCTACGATAACTCTGATTTGACTATTCTGTCGCTAATAGTTTATCTTTTAGAAACTGCCACCGACTGTCGAAATATATCCACTTAGCGCACTTGATCACCAATCTTCACTGGATTTGGTTGTTTTATCTGATAATGTTCAGTTTTCAGGACTCTTTGTAACCTTTCTATAATATAAAACAAAAATGTTTACTACCCTATCCACGTATAATAGGAGTTACATAATATCATAAAGTTGTATAACTTACTTACTAAAATATTATGTATAACTTATTTATTATTATAGTTATACTTCTTATAGATTGTAACTACTGGACATAGTGAGACTTAACATCTCATGTCCCAGGATGGCGAGCGCAGTGGGATACCAAACAATACTTTGTAATTCAAGGTGTTGGATGGTGTTTCTACTGCTTATGGGTGGTCATATCGCTTACCTTCAGGCGAACGGCTAGCTTGTCTCGTCTTCGAATGAATAAAAAAAAAATTGCTCGCGGCTCTGCCCGCATGAAAGAGTTTTCCTAGAATAAATATCGTGCTATATATTATATCCCTGGATAAAAAAGATCTTCCCAGGGTCTCATACTACCTCCATACCAAATTTTATCGAAATGCATTTGGTAGTTTTTGAGTATATCGCACTCAGCCAGACAGACGCCGCGAGGGACTTAATTTTATAATATGTAAGGATGTAGTACCATTATAGCTTCTTCTGAAGATATATTTTAATAAACTCAATGTTCTTTTTGAAAAGATGCCATTACCTCCTCGTGGAACACTAAAATTAGCGTCGTTTACTATAAATAAATTTGTTTAACGAATGAAAATAAAAATACAATATTTTATTTTTCATAGTTACTGCAAACTAAGGTGTGGGTGGAGGTAACTAAACTAATGAACTACATTGTCTTATTACTTTAAATGGCAATGCTGGTTTTTTCTTCGTCTGTACATTGGACACATGTAAATAACTAAGTGGGTGGATTCTCTATCTCGTTCACGTAGGTAGCAAATTTATCTTTTGTTTAAAGATTTCGTTTCGGCTTCGTTGATGAGTCTGTAAGTTTTAATTCTCGCCTTATAAGGCAACTGTGACATGCAGTATGCTTTGCATATAAGACCGATTTGGACAGTTCTTTAAAGCACACTCGTTTAAAAAGTTTTATTACCTTAAGACATCAGAATTGTGTTGTGTATTTTATTGAGAATGTCATGAATGTTTATAATCCGAACTTATGCCTTAATTTCATTAGTTCTGTTTATATCTTTCGACTCTGGTTTTAGTACTTTATTTATTGTTTAAGTCAAGTTTCATATATATTTTCTCTAAAATATCTGTTTTCTTAAACAAATTCCAAATTAATTGTGTATTAACTATATCATAAAAATATTGGTACACATTTTATAATCACATCTTTAATCTAAGGGCTTTCGCGCAAATGTTAGTCAGAACCGTCCAAGTACGTGATATCACGTTTATTATGAACTAGCTTCCGCTCGCAGCTTCGCCCGCGTGGATTTCGGACTTCAAAAATGAAGGAGGTGCTCAATTTGTCGGGATGTTTTTTTTAAGTATGGTGGTATGCAGGTGGTCCGATTGTCCTGTCAGGGTCTGATGATGGGATCCTGGTGAAATCGAAGGAAGCTTATAGCATGATTCAGTATTCACGCGTGATGGCTTATTATTAGCGTATTTCATGTATAACTTTGGTGTTTCTATACCGATTTCTATGATTCCTTTTTATGGAATATTTAATAATGTTCACTTTTTTAATTAGGGATGACTGAGAGTGTTATAAACGTAAGAATAGTCAAATATAATGAGAAAGCTTCGAACTGCTAAGCTATCGGGAGTTACACGTGTTATTGTGAGTCAACCATAAAAGATAGACATATGCTGTCGTGGGATATTTTTACATAATTTTAAGGAGAACATTTCCGTCATACATGATTTCTGCGTAGCTTTAACCATTAAGGTTGCACACGCGACGGAAGCTTAAAAATGGAGTAACTTCTCCCGTTTTCCCAACATTTCCCTTCACTGCTCTGCTCTTATTAATTGTAGCGTGATGAAAAGTATACTATAACCAGCACAGGAGTATGACAAATAATTGTACCAAGTTTCGTTAAAATCCGTCGAGTAGTTTTTGTTTCTATAACGGTTATACAGACAGACAGACAGACAGACAGACAGACAGACAGACAGACAGAAAGACAGACAGACAGACAGACAAAAATTTTACTAATTGCATTTTTGGCATCAGTATCGATCCCTAATCACCCCCTGATAGTTATTTTGGAAATATATTTCATGTACAGAATTGACCTCTCTACAGATTTATTATAAGTATAGATAGACTAGATCCGATTTTACCCTTTGTGATATCATTGTTATGAATTATCATTCCAGTTAAAATGACCGTCATCAGATTGGTCATCGAGGTGTAGATTTTCTCAAGTAGTTATTAGCCTTGTTTAAGTGTATAATTTTAGATTTTCTAGTTACTATTATTGAGATCATTCGGTATTTATTTATTGCAGGATCTATTGAAAATAATAAGTTTAATTTTTTTGCATTGCCACTATTTATATTGTCCAAGCTGTTAACGTTACTATTTTAAAATTAAATTATTTTTCGGATTTTATCGCGGTGACTTCATGGTCATGGTTCCCCCGTGACCTTGAAAGCTGAAAAGTCTTCGAAACGTCGGGAGAAAACTAAAATAATAATTTTAATGTCTAACATTCGCGTAAACATAATAAATTATTACCGTTACTATTTTCACATTATTTGCATTTGTATAAAATCTCCTTATACTTAAAAGTCAATTTATATATTCCAAGGTACTATGTATTTTGTTTTATTTACAACACCAGTTAGAAGTCGTAATACGTAAGCATGCAATCCTAAAATGTGTGGCTACTCATTATTTTTTTATTTATTTATTATTCAGCATATCAACATTGCGAACGCAGACATGAATATTAGGAGAATAAGTTAAGCGTTCTAATCTAGCGTTTACAATAATAAATGCAATGCCTTACTAAAGTCTACTTAAATTACATATCTTCTAGAAAGCTAAAGAGGAAGAACAATTTGGACAAATGTTATCTAAGTTCTAGGCCGATGAACTTTACCATGCACTTTATACACATCATCCAATTTTATAATATGTTATAACACGAACTATTTTAATGATTTAGGGCCTGTGTCACAAATTTTAAGTAAATTTATTAATCAATTATCGTATCAAACAGATAATGTAGATAGAACTAATTTTATTTCCATTTATTTGGAAACATAGATCAGAGTGTGTGTTTTGTATTTGGTCAGGCTATAGTTATGTGATGAGTAACATTTACAGAGAAGTTATGAAACTAGCCCTTATTGTTATGCAAAACTAAAGCAATAGCAAACAGTACACAAAATTACTTTACAATAGTTTACGAAGTCTAGTACTGAAATAGTGACGGTATTCAGATATTAATATAATGTAAATTACTATAGAATATATAAATATTCTATAATAATAATATATTACAGTATGTTATCACAATAATCTCTTTAACATGATTTCGGCATAGAATTAATCAGATGGTTTAAATTTTACATTTAATTACCACTTTGTAAATAATGTGTGATATATTTGCATAGTTGTGCAAAATATTGGACATATTTTATTAAGATAATATTATTATTTAATATAATTGGTATAATAAACATTCAGTTTTAATTTATACAACAAAACGAAAACAAAGGCTTCCTCCATTAGCCAACATTTAAAAATGAGTCAAACTCTAAGTATTTGGGCATTATCCGTCTCACACAGTTACTCAATAAATTTAACAAAGAGATTTTGTGTGAGATACAATTTAGCCAAAGACGGCGATAGGCCTTGTAGCCCACACATAGGCAGTATTGGTTGTTTTAACGTGGGTAATTGTCGTCTTATTAAGAACTGCGCTGGACAGCTCAGCCCACGTATTAGTTGAGTTAATTGACTTTTTTTCACATATTTTTTGTGTTTGTCACAGTTTGTTTAAGTGACACCGCGTATAGAGACCCTTGGGTCTGCCTTCCTACGCATTAGTTTTGACATCTGCAAATATTTTACAAAGAGAGAATAATATAAGTTACGAAGCTTAGTAATGGGACCGGTTTGGAAAACGTCAGCTCTTGGTACATTTTGAAGGTTAGGTGACGATTTCTTGGAATATCATTTTGCTGATTTGTATCATGACTCGTCTGGGTTAACAAATTTGGCGCATATATACCATATTTTGATTTTTATTGAATTATTACAATAATTACAGATAAATATCTAAACAAATGAGGTTTAGATTTTTAATTCTTACTTTTTATAAGAAAAAACCATATAAAGTGAATACTTCAATTTACAATTCCGTGAACATAAGAATTGTTGTTAATATAAAGTAATTATGGAAACGTTCGCACCAACACACCTTGCAAACGTTTGATTACTGGAAAAAAACAAGACAATAAAAGTACTTAACAAAGTTCATCCTGCGGAAGAGATGTGTGGAGAGTTTTGTCTATTGCCCATCAGCAGGTCACATAAACCGGCTTGCCCAATGTCATGCAACTGAAAATGAACTTTAATAAACAGTTTTAGTGTTGTGTTTCATGTAAGTCAGATAAAGGTGACTGTATCCTCGTTCCTAAACACCTGTCCTTACTAAATATCTGCAAGAAAGTCGCATTCATTCTCGTATAGGTGATCTCTATATCGGTTTGGTAGCAAAATCTTGATAAAAAACCACTATACTCATATTATTTAAATAGCAGTTTAGCTATTACGTTTCATGAAGCTAGTAACATTGAGATAACACTGTCTCTTTGAATCCGAGAATCAAAAATTTACTATAGCCTCTGCTCTTAGTATTATAGTTCCATATGATCCCGTGTTATTTTCATTGCCTTTCCTGTAGTTGTCTATGTTCTATATTAAGGGGCTCCTTTTGCCGCATTTAGTATGTAGTAGATCGGGCATGCGTGGTATGCCGGCTATGGGTCTAGCCAGCCCAACCTTTCCAGAAGCGCAGGATACAACCACGCAGGATTTCTCCACACCAAATGCACGCCCATGCATGGTGGCACATTTTCCACGACCCTAGGCACACAGCTCAGTGTGTATAACCTCATGGTAGCTAAATACACATTGAGGCCTATAAGGGTTCGCGAACATTTCCCCTCCCTCTCCCTTCCAACTATCCTAAGATGGCTCCTTCTCCTCCCTTCTTCCTCCCAGGTCCTGAGACCGGATAGCCGTGAGTCGCCAGCGTACCGTCCGCTGGCACCCTAGGTGATAACGGTAGGGCCTACCAATTCCTCACAGGGACTGCCGTGGTTGCTAAGCCGGGAGATCGCTTGTACACCGTTTGCAGGTGATAACCACGGCAGATTTCCAATAAAAAAAAAACATGCAGGATTCCTGTGAACATAATCATCATATTAAATTAAACTCAATGTAACATTGTGTCTAAAACAAAACAGATGATGTAAGAGATCCTTGAGTACACAGATTGTGCACGTTTATTATTTAGCTGCGTGTAAATTACACAAACACTATGGAGATATAAATCGATTGACATAGGACTGATATTTGCATATAATCTATTGTGTTGTGATCGATTACCGTCCTATGTGATGTCACTCCACCTTAAGCAACTGCAGGTTACAGTAAATTTGTGTTCAGTGGTAAAGGTTAACATAGAGGTTGTTATAGTATCAAATCCATTAAAAAGAGTATAATTCTGGCAGAGACTTCTCTCTTTAGTTGACATTACATTTTAATACTTGGTCTAATATTGCTAATCAGATCTACGTACTACACAGGATCTGATCGAGCCAGCGATCAGATACAATATCTAAATAGATTACCTTATAATACTTTGAAATTTTGAAGTATTCAAAGGCTACATTCTCACATTGCCTAATGTCAGTAATTTAAATTAAAAATCTTTGTTTATAAAGCAACTGATCTTGACCAGGAATCCAGCGATGTCAAATACCACGGAAAATACTATGTCCTACCAACCTACGGCAAAGCTACACATGTCCCAACACCAAACAATAGAAACGGGTGTTAATTATGGTCCTAATTATAATATTATCTTACTGATTATAATTTCACAAGCCAGCCATTCTTAAAGGCCATCCAGCGCATCTAATCATTCAGTGAAGCGTGGTTATTACGCAAAAACCCAGTTGTGACAAATAGGTACAAACAAACAAACACTACCGTAGTGATGCAAGTGTGAAACAAAGTATCATAATTACCATCTTACTGCATAATTATTATTCTAGAAGGCGTTTACACTTTGTAACGTTTCTGTGTACTTTTTGTTTTATATTTTATATAATTGCTCGATACTCATTAATATACGACATATGCAACGAAATATGAGTTAATTTTAATTGTTTTTGTTGTTTTTTGTGTTAATACTTAATTCAATTACTCATGTTTGATTAAATTTTAATGCTATTCATGATTACTGACTTGTAAAAAGTCTGATATGTGCCGACATTAGTCGTGGTGCGAGGATCAAAGCTACGGCGTCTTTTATTATAGTTGATTCATCATTTACTGCGACACGGAGACTGTAGATCAGTGAATTAATATAACACTTATTAAAGGTACTTAAGTATGTGTCTTTCGATATGCATTTCGCTAGTCGTTTCCGTCTTTTCAAAATAAATGTAATTTCTCTTAGTCACCTTTACATAGCAGTTACAAATATACTAATAGCCTTATTAATGATTTATTTGAACTATTTTAGCCCGTTACTCTTTCCAGTTTATCTTTCACGTGTATTGAATATTATAATTAATACCCAATAGTAATAACTGATATAAAACCATATAATTGACGAACATCGCAAGGTGTGTGGTCAAAGGTAATATATAAAATAGCAATCGACCAAGCTATTTCGGTGTCCGATGTGGGATCTTTGTTATGATCCATGTGTTCTCGTGCTCGTTTTGTATCATTACCTGCCGTGCGAGTCACGGGCTTGGGACGCGACGCCGACGCGTTGTCACGGAGTTGCGCACTGACGTTTGTACACGCTCAGAAAACCGCGCATTTGCCGTCAATTGTATTCAATCTGCAGGTTTTAATATCTTGTATTTTTTATTGCTTTGTACGACGAGACGAGCTTGCTATTTGCCTGATGGCAAGTGATACGACCGCCCATAAACAGAAGAAACATCATCCACCGGCTTGAATTACAAAGTATTGTTTGGTATTCCACGGCGCTCGGCACCCTGAGACATGAGATGTTAAGTCTTATTATGTCCAGTAGTTCTACTGTATAATATTTGATTAGCTCAGTTAGTTATTTATAATGGACAGTAAATTCAATTTTGTCTAAAATGAAATCCATAAGTCGATAGATCATGTGTGATAATATTTTAATAACATTAATAACCTTTTATTAACTTACGCGACCGGTGTAACAGGACTGTTATAGAAAAATCTACTGTAGCGTTTTTCACGCTCAGTGAGATTTCAATCCAAATGGAGCGTTCAGTCGTCCGCAAGAGCGTGTGAATGCGCTAGTGTACAAAGCCTGATTTTGTCTTATTGGGCAATGAGAATGATATGCAGCAACAAAATATATTGTCTTTCGCGTCGAAACTGCCGGGTTTTTATCTATAGAATAAAAATTATTTCGTTTTAAGACTGGAATACACATGCCGAGAAAGGTCCAAATTATTCAACTTTTATTCCAATTTATAGCTTGTGTTTCCTTAAGTATGTGGTTAAATGTTTCATATTGTCTCATTGTATGGTAATTTACCGCCCTAATTGGCGTCCGCTTTGGTTTTAAAACGTATAAACGTGGATTTTAATCTATGTATTATTGCATTGTTAACCGACTTCAATAAAAGGAGGTTATCGATTCGAGGTGTAGTTTTTTAAATAAAATAATCGGGTTTTGTCTCATATTCGACATTAAGGCTAACATCTAAAGAATGTTAATTGATTCAAGTTGTCTTTGGAATATTATTATGAGAATGTTTCGTTTTCTAAATAAATATTGCGGGAATTAGATAGTTGTTCCGTTTTTAAAATAGCTATAGATGTCAGGCTTAAAGTTGTTTTTTAACTAAATAAGAAAACGTTTCATATTTTTTATAAATAGCTAAAAGCGTGAAAACTATAGTTTATTGTTTTTATCAAAGACAATAAGAATTTAAAATTACTTTGTGTATAAACACATCCTCCCGTTTGAAGCGCTTTAAAAACCTAAGCGTTAAATTTTATCAATTAACAGCACTTTTCACTTTGTTCAATTGTGTGTAATATGTATGTAGATTGTAGTGTCGCAAATGATTGTCCATGTTAAAAATGGGGTCGGTTGTACAATATATTTATACAAACAAAAATATTTGGTTTTATTTGAAACATTCCATATTAACCCTGCGATTTCATAGTAATGGTGCAGAGAAAAGTACAGATCACAAAAAAATGTACTCACGGCTAACCTGGCCAGCCGGCCTTGTGTGTAAGTATGGCAAACTAAATGTATTTTGTTGACGTTACTCTAGGATATAGTTAGATATTGGGAGTACGTACCTACATGTAAAATAACAAAACCATTGGGGTTTCCTATTAGGTTTTCCGTATATTATAAGCAGTCCGTTGAAATATTTGCCTATGGCCTCAACTAGCTGGTTAGCATTAAAATTCAGTTTGGTTACTCCATACCCTGTTATAATATAGCCACTGCAACGTGCCCAAGTAAAATATTTCTAAAGTCAGAAAAATATAATCCTATTAGAATTTTATTATGAGAATTATTTTACATTAAAACAAAACGATATATAACATCATAAAATACAAATTTACTTTCATCACTACGCTTGTATTTACATTTTACGTCAATCATAAATCGAAGCAGTTACCACTTACCGGGACGGTGGGTGTGGCATGGCGTCTCGCATTGTCTTCAGATTAAAGAGGCAGAAGGGCGGGTGAGATAACTTCAATATGGCCAGATAAGCGATAGCCGTATTAAACAAAATTAATAATATGGTTTCGTAGTGCATGTATACATGCTGTTGGTATCGTTATCTTGGTGGTCAACTTGCCTCGACCGGAGATGATGCAAAAGATATCGAAGTTACATAGGATTGGTGTTTGATGTGCGAGTGGGGAGTAATGAAGACATTACAGTAACTCGGGTGAGAGCTACTGCCCGATTAGAGCACGAGTACCACAATAACAAAACATTCATGCATCTAACTTTACACAAACAAAGCGATTGAATGCAAGAATTTTAAGTTATAATTTTAGTTTTGCCGTATGGTAGATGGCGTCTCAATAATTTTACAAAACATTTTAAAGTCAACTCTTCTGTTTCTTGACTCTGCTTAGTGCATCAATATCTAAAGTGAGGTCTAGAAAACA
>NW_023595018.1:0-26044 GCF_014839805.1 Manduca sexta | reverse complement strand
TGTCGGACAAAACCTTCCGTCTGCTGGACCATCACATAACCTCACTTCACGTTCAAATTCACATGTTTTTAATCAACATAATAATATGGCAACATTGGCGGTGTGCAGTTAGCACTAGCAATAGAGAGACAAAGGTTTTGTCAATCTTGATTCGTGAGTCGAATTGTGAATCTAGTCTAGAAGTTTCCCATCAAATAATACCGCACTTTCATATTCGGTTTTAGTATTCTAAATCATTTATATATTGTAGCCATGTCCAGCGAAACTGCAGTCCCTCCACCCGTTTTATGGGCCCAAAGGAAAGAAGACGTGTTGCTCACGTTTAGCGTCGAATCTAAAGACCCAACCATCAAAATAGAAAAGGATTCAGTGTACTTCAAAGGAGTTAATGCACAGGACAACAGACTCCACGAGGTGACAATACCTTTGTACGATGCTGTAGTTCCAGAAAATAGCGGCTTTGTAAATAAAGGAAGATGCATTGAAATGGCTCTAAAAAAAGAAAAGAAGGATGCAGGATACTGGCCTTCCTTGACTAAAGATAAAAAGAAACCCCATTATCTGAAAGTCGACTTTAATAAGTGGAAAGATGAGGATGATGAAGAGGATAACGGCGGCGGCAACAACTATGATATAAGCGAAATGCTCCGGTCCATAAGCGGTGCCGGCGACAAACAGGACAAACCTTCATTCGACGACTTGGAAAGTGATTCAGATGATGAAAACTTACCAGACCTGGGTGAAAACACTAGTGTTGTCTAAATTTAATCTTGACACTACATTATGTATAAGATTTTTACAGAATAAAATTTAAAATGATAAATTTCCACAATCATTTTATTGTGTTCAAGCTCTATTTTGAACAAAAGCAATAAATATTGTCCGAGCTTGATTTTGTACAGATATCCAGTTTTTATTGTTACTTCAGTATGTTCTGGTAATTATAAGCTAGTAATTATCTTTGCAAATTGTAGCTTAACTGGTTTAAATTAAATAACTAACTCATTTTCAAAGCTTTAATATTAATTATATATTCTGTATAATATGGATACCTTGTACAATAATTATAATGGTACCATATATGTTACATACATTTAGACCTTTAGAGTTATTTGCTGTGCCTATACCTGTTACACAGTAGGAATCATATCTTGACACAAGTGAAAGGATGTATTGCTAATGTTTTAAGTAGATAAATCTTAGAGCTTTCTGGAACAACTGAAGAGTATGCAAGTACAAATAAATTGTTTAGTCTAAAATAATCTTTTATTCTCCTTTTACACCATTTCAGAAATTGTCCTTTGATTAAAGAAAATCAATACTTCTATTGATATTAGAACATTGATACACTCACTTAACAGCACTAATAGAGTTAGGTATAAAACAATAAACACATTTTTTTATACTCCGAGTATGTCTATAGTTCTAATAGGTTTACCACCTTATGGTCTGTAACGATCACATCTAATCGAGTCTTGATACCTTAAAATAAATTAATATAATAGGACCTACATGATTATTTACACACAAAGGACTTAATAATGTAGGATACTACTAAATAAAATTAAATAACTACTAGCTAACTAACCAGTTGAGCTATAAATATCATCTTAAGATATTAAATAGTTATTTATATCACACTGAAAATTAGTTTCAAGGTCGGAATAATTCTTGTGCCAACCTTTGCTGCTGAAGAACATAGCATGTGCACACTTCCTATTTCTAAAACCATCAATGCATATTTACTTATTTGCTGCAAATCAATTGCCCTTTGTACCACTTTCTTCAATAGTAAGTGAACTTTGTGATATATTTAGTTAGTAACACCATGTATATATAATAATAATATCAGCCCTGTATTATATACTTGCCCACTGCTGAGCACGGGCCACCTCTACTATTAAGAAGGATTAGGCCTTAGTCCACCACGCTGGCCTAGTGCGGATTGGTAGACTTCACACACTTTCGAAATTCCTATAAAGAACTTCTCAGATGTGCAGGTTTCCTCACGATGTTTTCCTTCACCGTTACGGCGAATGATAAATTCACAAAGAATACCCAAATGATTTTAAGAGAAAGTCAGAGGTGTGTGCCCTTGGGATTTGAACCTGCGGACATTCGTCTTGGCAGTCCGTTCCACACCCAACTAGGCTATCGCCGCTTGCAATAGGTACCTATCCTGTGTGACTTATCAATTACTTAATATTGCGATGGAAGTCGTTTGGCATGCTGTTTTTCTTTTTTTTTGTGTTGGTAGACCCAGACCGTGGTGTTACTGGAGGCAAGATAAAAAACATAAGGCCGTGCTTTAATCTTTTTAAAACCGAATGTGATAAGTAGAACAGTTATTATCAAATACTTGCTAGCGTACCTGAACTTAAAATTTTATTATGAGTAAAATCTTCTCGCAGTCACGGATTTTAGTGGTAGAACCTAAATATTAAAAAAAAAAACGAAGAAAAGCGCTAAGCAGTCATGTGTGTTCTATCCCATTATGTATAGGGGACAAGCCTATATCAAGCACAAATTTTAGACTCCGGGGTGATAATAAACAGAAAAACCCGATATTGTTTTACCCAATTCTAAATTCGAACCCAGGACTCCAGTTTGGTGTCGTGTCGAACACGTAATACAACTACGCCACCGACGTATTATATATTATATTATATTATTATATTGTATGATTATATGGGCTATTAATGGTACGGTTTGTTTAACTTATACTGTCATAAAAGTAACCCCTTATTCATAAACGTTTTTATCTAAGGACGGAGTAAAGCTGTGATAACAAGCCTGTTTCTCAGTGCCCAACGGCACTGAGAAATAGTCTTTTATAGGAGCCGTTGTGATTGGTTATTATTGTTGTATTTCAATATTAGCCAATCACAACGGCCCTACGTCTACGCACTGTGAAGACTGCCATGCCGTCAGCACTGAGAAACAGACTTGTTATCACAGCCTTACTCGGTCGTTAGATAAAAAACGTTTATGAATAAGGGGGTAAGTATATAATATAATATCAAGATACAACTTCAATCAACGAAACAGCCTATCGGCCCTAAATGAATACCAACCATCTCAGCCTTGAGCAGCCCGCATTCATCAGCTAAGTACTTGTTGCGCCGCCTTTTTCAAGTCGTTGATTCATCGCGTAACAGATACAACAGATTTTATTAATTTAATAAAACATTCAAGTCTTGTTTCAGATAGATTATTTATTTTAGTTTTTCAGACAACGTTATTGCTACACTAAATAAATGAAATTGTTGGCCATGTCTTCTGATATTCAAAGTCAATGTCATACAGTAAATTAGTCTATTAAGACTTTCACATTTCAATATGTAAGCCGCTCCTTGTCCTGGACAAAATATTGGCGCACCGTGACTTTGACAGTCAAACATAAAGTACGATGCTCCCGATCGCCCAAACGCCAAATTCTTCGTGGGGCTAACTAGCAGACCTAAATTATTCTTTTCAAAGAAATAAGATAAAGCTTTGCTAAGATTAAAACGGTCGGGCAGTATGTTGTATACAAATCCGAATATGATTTTCTCAAATTTAACGGAAAACGAATAGGGATACATATCATCAAACTTGCTGTCCAAGTCGTTAACGGTTATCTCATGATTTTTATCAGAGCCGATTTTGCTGGCACATTTTTTATGGTACTTATCGCCAGACTCAACAATACCATCCAGGAACCCGCTAGTCCAAGCGCTTAGATTACATGCTTGAGTCATCACGAGCGCTACAACACACGTGGCAAGATACTGCCTGCCTTGGTGGCTCTCCTCGAATTTTTTATCTAAGGGGTGAACTGTGCCCCACAATGAATAAAGATCTCCGGGAAATTCGATATCCCAATCCTTCCACAGCGTTTTAGGAGTTTTCCTTTCAAATCCTAGGTCATTCACAGAATTCATTCTTGACCATGGAATAGAAGAAATATTTAACCAGTACATTTTTTCATCGACAACGGGCCGTATTTTTCTTTTTCTCTCCAAATAAAAGGGTAAGTTAGGATTGTCATCAGGTTTGAATAGAGGACTCAGTCTATAATTCAATGCGGAGTGGCGAGGAGCAGTTTTACAGAAGTTAATTCGAACGTATAAAACTCTGGGGTATCGGCAGTTCTTCCACATACAACTTTCTTTATTCTATGTATTAATGAATCCAAAGAGCGATATAAAGTCCAAGTCGCTACAGAACTTCCTTTTTTACTAACCTTTGGTTTTTCATCTTTAATTTTCTCTTTGCCTTCTTCAGTCTTAGGGGGCTCCTCGCTAGGCGGTGGGTAAGGATCAAAGAGATGATAATATCCATCTGTTTGACATATAACCATGCTGCATTGCGGAAACCGTATAATAACGTAACGAAGTCGTCTTAACACAGCTTTTAAATATTGTTCAAGTCTCTTCTCAGGGTTTTCATTTATGACAATAATTTTCTTGATATTAATATTAATGAACTTTCCATCCAAAATTATATTTTTAATTGTCCTTTTTTCACAAACATTTAAGTTTGTTGCTTTCTCGTTTATTTCTAAACCTTTTTCTATGCAAGTATCTACCATTATGTGATCCCAGGTTCTAATGGGATGCATTGCTGCCATCAACATAGCTATTAAACTTACAAAGTGACAAGGCTTTATATCGGAGCTCGGTTTTCTATCCTTTAGTGATGTGGTTCCTTCTATTCTGTACATTCCGTCTATTAATTGATATCCTACGGCAGTCTGGCTTTTAGGCTCACTTACCTCAATAGAACTTTTTTTATCGGAACCTTTCCCAGAAGATACAATAGATGGTTTTGATTTCTTCGATTTAGTTGTCCCTGTGATATAATCGTAATCTTCTGGAAGTTTAACTCGTGGCTCCGTCAAAAGTTTCCTCACCAAGATTCTGCTCAAGACGAATTGTTGGTCTTCGGTTTTTCCGTCTTTGTTGTACATACTTCTGCAAAAATTGATCATTATGTAGAATCGTACAGGAACGTAATCGAAACGTAGCTTATACTGAAGCTGTAATATGTTACCTGCTAACAAGGTCATGTAATGACTGAAAGCGCAAAAAGCAAGCTTTTCCTTTATTGGTTTCGTCTCGTAAACCCATTGCGTTGCAAGGACTTCCATCAAATAAATAATAGAGACCATTTTTCTTGAAAAAGGCGCAACTGTAAGTAGAAGTGGTGATCATACCACGGTCGTATTTGATAAAGAATTTCCTCGTCAAAATGTCTTCAAGTTGCCAAGTAGCACCTTCGCCAACCACGTCAATATTTGCATGATAGGCCTGAAATATAAGTAGCTGATTAAAACCATTGCAGCCCTGAATAAAGTATTAAATACCTTTTCGGTGGATATTTAGTAGTAATCAAAGTATGTAAAAGAATCTGCCGTTACTTTGTTTATTATGACAACCGTAATCAATGGATATCATACCTACATGTCTTCGCATAAACTGTATTACTCGAAATTAATTTAACCCTAAATATTATAAAGGTCAATTCACTATTTATAGGCATTATGCATATAAGTCGTGAAAAATTAAAAATCTACGAAATATACCTAAATCCGCTGGGAATAATTAGGTTATCGCGAGAATAAGGTTTTGTAAGTACGTACCTATTTATTGTATATTTTTGTAACGATATATATTCTGTACTTTTAAAAGGATCGTAGTAAAAGTAACGCAGCAACAGAATATTTTGTTATAAAAATTTATTAAATATCATATTTAAGGGCATAGACAAAAATGCAAAACTTTCTAAAGCGTGTAGAAAATGATAACGGTTTCCATGAACAACTAAAACATAGGAATTATCTTTAGCTTAATCTGTTGTTAAACTTTAAGAAAAAAAAACTGATGGAAAAATTAAGTATTTCTTGGAGCTCACTGACCGAAGCGCCACTGTATTGTTACTTCACTTCAGTTTTCTAAAAGAGCCTATTATTCCATTACTTAATTCATTAAACTAAAACGTAAAACTATATTAACTTACTTGATGTCCGATACCAATTTTAGGTATTATGTGTGCAGGAGCCATCTGGAATTTTTCTTGTTTATTCTGGTATAATTTTTTCGCCGTGTCAACTACGAAGTTAACAATACCACTTGTCCAAGAATTTGTATTGTACTTGTATGATGTAACTATGGCCATTATTGCAGAAAATGGTAGAATATCTAAGGCGTCGGATTCCGTAATAGCAGATGAACCTCTAACAATCTGCGTACTATCGGGTAATTGTTTAAAATTACTCGGTTTTTTCAATTCTTCAGAGGGTGATGTTTCTAAATTGTCCTCTGCAAGTGGTGTGGTCATTTTCTTCCTTATCTGTCTTAGTTTAAAACGATATTTAGCGTCTTCAGTGAGAAGCACGCGGCGATCAACATTAGCTGGTGGCATTGTTTGAACTTCTTCTTCTATGATTTGAGCTGGTGCAAGCTGAGAATGCACAAATATGTTTTAAATTGCAGTATTTTTTGAGCCTTTTATACCAAAATCATTTTATTTTCGCGTACATAATATCTTTGGATGATTACTATAATAAATGCATTCTATCAATCAAAATTGGGTATTTTTCCTATTTTGTAAAGAACGTAAATTGCTCGGAGGGAGATAACCTCGTTGTGTATTATTTACTGCCTTATCAATGACGTTTCCATGCGCTTACTGTTTTACGTCGCGGTATCAGAATGTCTTGATTGGTTTTAGACATTAAATTACAACTAAAAGACATTGTATGACATGGTCTGCTAAAAACAGGCATTACTATACAATGCGCCTACAATTTCCACGAAAGACATTCGTACCGGTACTTCGGGCTCTGGCTGGGGCGAGGGCGGTGGGGGAGGCAGCGGTGGCGGTAATTCTTCGGCCTTTCTGCGAGCCTCCTCTTCTTCAGCTTTTCTTCTCTCTTCTTCTTCTTTCTTTTTCTTCATGGTTTCCTCATCCTCTTCTTCTTCGCCCAATTCTTCTTCCTGCATTACGATTAATTATTTTATATTGATCTGATTAAGAGTAGGTGTTATTGGAAGGGAGGATTGAGATATCTTAGTTTTCGAGTTCAATATAAATGTTTATAATAATTTCAATAAAGTTTCGTTGTCACCTCTTCACCCGCTCCTTCGGGTACGGGCATGGGCGGCGGTGTAGGCGGTGGTGTCGGCTCTGGGTCGGGATCGGGCTCAGGCGGCTCGTTCGTCTTATCGCGCGGCTTTGGCCATCTGGAGGGAACAATTTGTGTCACAGATACCGTTGGAGAATCTAAGTTGGCTGCATTCCAAAAATAAAAAGTGTAAAATTATTTAAATCAATGAAAAAAATACATTTATACAGCAGAGGTGCTGACATCTAAGGTTTAAACCACAACGCAAGTTTTAAAACATTTATAGGTATAGTGATGAGTAAATACTTACCGACTTTTGGTATGAGGTCTTCCGGTTCCATATTTTTGTACTTTAAAGGTATTGGAGGTAAATAATCTTCTTGTATACTATCAACTAAGGAAATAATATCACCCATCTGCTCTTCGTCAACTTGAGGCTAAAGAAACCGAAAAAATTGAATTAATAAAAATGTAATAGCATTATATTTTCGGATTATTAAGTATTTAGTTTGTTTTCATTTTGACCCACCCCTTCATGCTTATCATCCCAGTTCTGTGCTGGTAAAACATCGTGAAATATTTCCTTGCCGTCTCCTTGAGCTTGACTCATGTGCAACACTTTCCGTTTAGATTTTCCTTTCGAGCCGGTTAGCATTTCATCACTCAAAGTACAAACGATTTGCATCTGGAATATTTTTACAATATTAGTGTACACCTAACTTTCATCCAAGTTCCTGGTTTTGGCGGCTAAAAAATAATATTTCAACCTTTGGTTCTCTTTTTTTCAACTTCAAAACTTTGAAAGCATGAATATAGAACTGTGTCGTAGCCGGTAAATAATCCCAATTTTTCTTAAAGATATTCGCCATTATTTCTGTATTTAGTAGCATCCAACAACAAGCCCTGCCGACGTTGACGGACCTCTGCCCATCATTAGTGCGCGGGTATGGATCAAATAAGTAAAACATATCCTTCTGTCTCCAAACCCCAAGCCAATAATTGTTAAATTCCAGAATGCCACTATTATACTCATGACCAAAAAACTCTTCCAAACCAGTTTTAATATTGAATAAGCACTCTTTAGTAGTGAAAAGCTGCCCTTTCACCCTTTCCCTGTATATGATTATTTCACACGCATACGGACCGACAATTATTTCATTAGGAATATTGTCGATAGTCAAATCAATCATTACTTTGGGATGTAAACAGTCAACAAACAGTTTATTGCCCAAACGCAATATTTTATCCAGTGTTTTAGTGAACCAGGTATTAGGCGGAGATATTTTCGCGTATGTCATTGCCACAATAGCTATAGGTAGCGCCTGTCTAAATTTAGACTCTTCGAAGCATCTGTCGCCTAAATGCATATTAGCATTCACTATGGCACAATTTTCATTTAGAATTCTGTATCCCATCATCGCCTTTTCAGCTTGAGTAAGTTCTTTATCCGATTCGAAATCTTCGTCACATTTTTCATCGGCCATCTTTAAAACTTTCACGGGTGCTAAAACATACTTTTGATCTGCCACTATGCTACGCGCTAGCAGAACTTCTGCAACTGAATCTAAATCTTTAACGTTTATTAGGGCAGCAGCGCCGTTGGCATAATTCGAGTAGGCTCTTGCATCCCTACCCGCTGGATCGAATACATAGTAACATACTTTATCCTTCCATATCACTACTTTTAAAACCCTGAAAAGAGATAAACATACATGACCTACTGTTCCGACGTGATTAACGTTATAATTCATATAAATGAACTTTGATACCTTGTTAGCAAAATACCAGCACGGTTATCTTTAAAGAAAACTCTTAATCCTCTGCATAAATTATAAACTGTAGGATCCAAAGACATCGTGTATCCCACAATGTCAGGTTCGCCCAATAACACTTGCATTCGTTTCCCATTAAGTACCAATGTTTGTTTTTACCAAAGGGCAAAACTTCGCACATGCCTTGTACTGCAGAATGATCGTGGACTTTGTCTAAACACTGTATATACCTATAACCACAAAAGCTACCATAATGATATGCATAATTAATAATTTATCAATAAACATTATTAATCAGTGTTTAAACTAGTCACTGTCTTGTTATAAAAGACACATTTTCTTGGTAATTAAAAGAAATAAAAATGAATATTGAATAAGTATAATTTGTCCCACATTACATTAATCACCTTAAATTTGTGAAGTCTGTAGGTATTATTTTGACAAGGATAACGCGACCCGTAGTATAAAAGCTGAGAAAGAATAAAAAATGAAGTATAGTTTACATATAGTACTATTTACCATTGATCGCCGGCTTCAACTAAGTTGTCGACAAGCTTCATGGTCCATTGCTTAGGATGGTAGTGGAATGCTAGACAGTAAGCCATGACACTCATCGTTAGTGCCTGTCTGCCTCTCGATCTAGCTCCTGTAACGAATTTAAAACAACTATACATATTATACTTGTAAATAAATCTAATTATGCCGATTATACCGCGATGTTTTTTTTTCTGTATTATATTCTCGAATAGAAGATTGAAGTTAGTTATGATAATTTTATCAAATATGCACTTTATCTGTGTAAAATTTAATCTCAAACAAGCGTTATTCAGTGACCTATAGAGGTTTGTGCTTGACTTTGCCACTGTGATCTATTGTGCACTTATTCTATTTAAATAAAAAAGGATAAATGGAAGGAAGCCAAACGTACCGAATTTTGCGTCGTACATATTAAACGATCCCGCCAAAATACCGTAATGAAGCTCAGTTCGCCTTTCTTTAGTGCAAGGCAAAACTGTCAAAGAATGAGTTTGCAAAGTTCCTCGTTTTAGATTTGCGGGTATTTGCACCTAAAATTAATATATATTTTTTATTAAAGATATATTGTGTATACAAAAATGAACAAGAAACAAGATGGCGTAGCACTCCGCTTGGTTCTGCGTGGAATCCTTGCCTGAGGATAACTGTTCGAGCTTCTCATTTGGGTACCATTTTGCATATGATTAAAATTTATTAGGCCAGTATCTCATGATCCGCCATTTTTTTAATAGGTACGTAACATGCAGGAATTTACGTATCTATGTTGCGCTAACCGCACATTGCAAAGAGGAAATGACGTCAATGATAATTACTTATATGGTTATTATTAATTTAGCGACTTGAATGAAAGAGTAGCAAAGTGGTAAAAGTATTATTACATTTAAGTGTATGCGGCATATTATTCTCGTTTCACTTACATGTTCTGGCTTCGGTATTTCGTCTAAGCCGCATACAGAATCATCATCTTTCAAATGCTTTTGTGTACCTCTAGCTCGTGGTTTACCGTCAGTGACGCCCAAAGATGTATACGGAACGTCGGAAGACGATCTTCGTTGAGAAACAATATTAAATATGATTCAAACGAATTCGGATATAAATCTTAATAAACAAATACATTTTTACAATTCATATTTTACTACACAATACACATACCTATAGATAGTATTCTAAATATTACTGTACTTAACTTAATTAATGTTTTAGTAAGAACATACCCTTTCATTTTTCGTTCCATTTGCCGTTTTTTCAATGCAGCGTTTTTCCTATTCGGTCAGAAATAAGAACGTTTATATTTCCAGGTCACTAATTATAATAATTGAATTTGAATTTAATTTAAATGTTCTACATACCGACATTTCTTCCTAGGACACGTTTTTCTATGACATATCCTAAAAAAAAAGTATTATATTCATAGGTCTATCTATAAGTATTTCTATTATATACGCTAACCAAACATATTTTTATCTCTTTTTAACATAAGCCTTAAGGAACCTAATAATATTTTTTTTGCTGGCGACCTTTTAGAAAGACGTAATATAAGAGTAGACAGTGAGGCACACTACAGGTATTTATGTCTTACAAAATAGTGTCAGACGATATTCCAAAGGTTCTAAATCTTCTATATCTATACTATTATATAAAGCTGAAGAGTTTGTTTGTTTGTTTGAACGCGCTAATCTCAGGAACTACCGGTCCAAACTGAAAAATTCTTTTTGCGTTGGATAGCCCTTTGTTCGTGGAGTGTTATAGGCTATATATCATCACGCTATACCCAATAGGAGCGGAGCAGTAATGGCTAATCTCAGGAACTACCGGTCCAAACTGAAAAAATCTTTTTGCGTTGGATAGCCCTTTGTTCGTGGAGTACTATAAGCTATATATCATCACGCTATACCCAATAGGAGCGGAGCAGTAATGGTTAATCTCAGGAACTACCGGTCCAAACTGAAAAATTATTTTTGCGTTGGATAGCCCTTTATTCGTGGATTGCTATAGGCTATATATCATCACGCTATACCCAATAGGAGCGGAGCAGTAATGGCTAATCTCAGGAACTAACGGTCCAAACTGAAAAAATCTTTTTGAGTTGGATAGCCCTTTGTTTGTGGACAGCTATAGGCTATATATCATCACGCTATACCCAATAGGAGCGGAGCAGTAATGGCTAATCTCAGGAACTACCGGTTTGAACTGAAAAATATTTTTGTGTTGGATAGCCCTTTGATCCCGGAGTGCTATAGGCTATATATCATCACGCTATGACCAATAGGAGCGGAGCAGTAATGAAACATGTTGCAAAAACGGGGAAAAATATTAGTTTTGAGAGCTTCCGTTGCGTGCGCTGCGTAAACGGTTAAAGTTATGCAACAATGATGTATGACGGGATTGTTCCTCTTAAAAGTTCTAAAAATATATATTATAAAACAAAGTCCCTCGCTGCATCTGTCTGCCTGAACGTGTTAAACTCAAAAACTACCCAACGTATTAAGATGAAATTTGGTATGGAAACAGTTTGAGACCCTGGGAAGAACAAAGGCTCCCGGGAAACTACTACTTTTATAACGTAAAACTTTAGCCTGAAAAACTTTATAACGCGGGCGGAGCCGCGGGCAAAAGCTATTATATATAAAAATGAATCCGTATTTCAATTGGTCACACCATCGCGCGTGTACGGCTGGACCGATTTCATTATGTTTTTTGGTGTGTTGCGCGGAAAATTAGAAAATTGAAGAAAACTTAACGAAAATATTATTTTTTTATAACTGTCAATTGTTTGAAATAACTGTCAGCGATTGACAGAATGCGCGCTGCAAATTCATAGATAAGACGAGACAACGTCTTTCGGGTCAGCTAGTTAGAAATAAAAGCAAGTGTTTAACTTCATAAGTAGTTAATAAATTTATAACATTCATAAAAATATACATTACCCGCCCTTGTGGCAAGGCTTTCCCTTTGCTTTCTTTGGTCTGAAATTAAAAATAAATTTTAACATATCCTATCAGGTAAAATTAGTCTTCACTTAAAGTAATTCAATAAACTATAAAACAAAAAATAATGTAACAAGATAATAATATGTAACTATGTAATAGCTCCAATGGGTAATTTCCACATAACGCAACGAACTCAAGTCTAGGGAGATGCATCGCTAAGGCTCCTCGAACGCCCGTAACGGATCCATAGGGCGTGCCGGGAAGGGTATAAAAATTTTAGGCCTCTTTCCAGGGGCGTAGCTACCACCGCATCAGGCCTATTAGTGATTCAGAGCCCCCAAGCTTTGGGGCCACTCTTAGCCCATACCTACATTAAAGTAAGCAGGCGCCCAAAAGTTCGCACTGCCCTGAAGGGCCCTAACAAATTTAGATATTGGCCCCTCTATGCTACAGCCTCTTCAAAAAGTACTATATAGGTTCATCCTTAATAAATATAAAACAATTAAATTTTATATTAGTATCTTAGTATTATATTGGTCATTTTATTGCAACTGACTGAGAACACGGGTTGCGAGCGCCTAAGAGCACCTGAAAGTCCGGTGTGTGTGGTATATGCCGATCCATGTCAGACCAAAAAACGTATGGAAAAACGCAGGCAGGCTCGTCTCGTAATTTTTTTTACTTATAAAAAAAATGACGATACGATCCTGCTGCTCGCCACCCTGTGGCATGACTTGTTAACTCTCATTGTGTCCAATCATCACGCTACAGGCATATTTCATCATTCATGTAGAGTAGCAGTGGCGGAGGGTGAAATTTTCTAAAAGGTAACCCGAGGCAAAAAATATTGCCTTAGTTAACATATCGCTGCCAATTTAATAGAAAACAAAATCTAAGACAAGCTTCAATAAACTGGAATGGGAAGCCGGTAGGAATCGGGTTGTACGGACACTTCGCCACTGTCAAGTAGGTATGTTTTCCAATTTTAAACTTCACTAGAAAGGTAGGGTCAAGCCCAAACCAGAATCCTGGATCCGCTCCTCAACATCGTTTATCTTGTAAACATGATGAAAAAGCAGTTTATCCAAAACGAGGAGAAATATAAAAATACCTTTGACCCTTAGGACCGGGAACGTGTACGACATCGGGGACAAATTCTTTATCACGATTGATAACAATACCGCTGTGTGGTTTAAATAATCTGAAACGAAGTAAAAAATTGCATAAATTTGGAGCTAATAATATAAATTTAATATACAGAAAGTCATTTGAATTAGATCAGTACCTATAAGATTAATATAATATTAATTTTAAAATAGAATTTCCGTGGACGTAACGTGTTATTCTATGTTTATTCTGTGCTACAATTGAAATGAATTAAATATTTTATTATACTACTTACTCGTGTCCGGATTTAGGAGGTATGGGGGGCACGTTTTCCCCAGGTTTAACTGAAGTTCTTTGGGCTTGAATCACGTCTCCGCTGGTTTTGGGGCTTGGTACCTGTAATCCATATTTCCAAATATAAATTTTAATTTGGGTCTGGAAAGCAGAGCTACTCTACTTTCGAAACACTTGCCTGAATTATGCTACTAATGCAACTAATGAAAGCAAATCATTCTTACATTTAAAATTGATTTATCTGACGAGGTATGCTTGATGATTGGTACAGGAGTAGGCAACATTATATCTCCGGGTAGCAAATCGAAATATCTAACTCGTTTTTATATTTTTCAGTTTTTTCCTTTCCTTAGAATGCCACTAGACATTTCTTCTTCATCTGATGTTGAAGTGAATTCAAACCCACCAAATGTTTGCCTTCAAAAGGAATTAAAAAAATATCATATTTCAATTACTTATTATTTCACAATTGTTTATTTACACTATAAAATATATTAAAGTAGCAACTTGTACATTATTTTGTACGTGCATACATCGTCACCCTTCCACACATTTTAGTTTTACCTACAGGCATGAAAATTTTTATAAAAAATATAGATAAGAAGCCTTACCAGCAAAACCGTACTTATTTGCAAATTTAATATGCCTATATTTTGTGGAAAAAAATATTACTTATATTAAAAGAACTTGTTAAACATTATAGAATTCCACAAACCTGGCTTTTTTATTAGAAGTTCCTGGTGCTTCTAATGCACAATGTCCAATATATCGTAGTCTGTAAAACCATGTATGATATGTTATTTTAAAATTGAGGATATATTTAGGAAACCTTACACCTCTTGTATATGTTATAATATCTAGTCTAACAATGTTAAGTAATAAATTTAGTATAAGTACACTCAGGCAACAATTACTTATACGACGAATCTATAGTTTGGGTCTATCTACCTGTACTGGTTAAAGGCCCAAATCACACGCAGAGTCGCTCTGTTGCTTTAGATGTATATCGGGCTGCACGCGATCAAATGGATAATTCCAATGAATAATCAAATGGGGCGACTTATTAATAGGTAACAGACCCCTGATTTCGTGACTTGCTGAGTACAGAGGAATTATTGCGAATAAGAGTGCGTAAACAGCTTATCCGGTTGTATTCGTTACTCAAGTCAATCATATTCCTGCACGAATTATTCGCCAAGTCTTGAGGCATTTCACTATTTGCCTGTACCTACTCGGCAAATATCGAAATCGGAGTTAATTTGAATTCGCTACGTACACTATTAAATATAAAATATAATAAAGAATACTTTTGTATTTATTTTTTTTCAAAAAGACCTAAAATCATTTTTTTAAGGAATTTATTTGTATATATCCATTATTTAGAAATTATGTACATATTTGCATTTTCCAGCCCGTAATTTGCCCCGTTTGCTCGAGAGATGGATTTGGAAATATCCGCGGGAACAGAAATGCAATGTATTGTATTGGTGGTAACTACTATTATAATATTATATAGATTACATTTACCGTGTGTGCATAGATGGCGCCATAGGAACACAAGTGTCTCTGTAGTGTTTCGGTTTGAACGGTTTAAGTTTGAATTTTGGTGCACTTGAGCTTTTATTTTTTCTAGTGCCTAAAATATATAAATATTCGTAATTATAATAGGTAAAAGTACCTACGGATTCAGTAACTGAATGCATGTAATAAAGTATACATTATACATATACTTAACATATAATTGCCTACTAAATAATTATGTTGATATAAATATCGCTTACTTTCCTCGTCAAAAGTAAGAGCTTCGATAATTTCTTCAACATCTTTGCAGTCGGTCAGTTTGGCACGTTTACATACTTTTTGTAATCTAGGTGGGCACTTGCAATGGCTGTAATAATTTGATTATGCTGTAAGATAGTAAGAAATACCGCCTATACTTTTTATCGAAAAGAATGAACATAAAACTAACCGCCTTTTCTTACTCATATTGTTTATTTATTGATAGTGTAAATCTTAAATATTTATGATTATTTCATATATTTTTAAAACTCATAATTTAGACTGACTTTCAAATGACAAAAATCATTGTGACTGATTGTGACAATTACCGATTCTTAATTTAAAATGTCATTGTTTTGTGAGAAATATCATGGATAACTTCGCGTATTTCGGTTACTTTTTTGCAAGTTTGTCTATTCTTTGTATGTTTGTCTTTTATAAGTACTTGTAATCCCAATGTTAGACCTAACGAAACAAGTCCACAGAGGACACCAATATATAACTGTTAAACCACTATAGAACTACATGACTAGTGATACTACACAGGGCACATAATTATAATTACAGGGGAAATTATATATAATTAAATTCTAAACTACATTGTTTTTTTTTTAATTTTTCCTTAGTCATCTGCTGCGCGAAGTTAATTATTAGGATCCATCAATGTATAAACCATTTCCATAATGGCCATTACTCCTCACAACTACCAGCAAATTAAATATTTTTACAAATAATGCTTTATAACAAATAATACTATAATAGTGTACATAAATTATTTTATTTTCATAACCCAAAATCCATATTTACAATATTACAATATAATATGCTATAGAACGTTTTCTATTTTAATTACATACCGTAAATCACCTTCTATACAAGAAATTTGCTCTAAGACAAGCACAAAAATCATGCTGATTTTTTTTCTATTTTAAAGTAATTAAAAAATAATCAATATCAAACTGGATTATTATAAGATGTTAAGGTGGTAGCTCAAGGTCCATTTTCATACATTTTGTTTCGGCTTTAATCTGGGTAACTAAACAAGTATTGGCAAGTAAAGAATTTAAATTCACGTCTAGTTAGTGATTAGTTCTCGCAGTTGAAAGAAAAACGTAAAAATAATTAATAATCATGGATATTTCGGCCTTTAAAATTTATATAAATATACTTGTTAAGTTACCCAGATTAAAGCCGAAACAAAATGTATGAAAATGGACCTTGAGCTACCACCTTAAGAAATGACCACATGAAAGTATCCAGACTCCAGAGTTAACATTCATAATTGGAATGAACATAAATACCATAACTATACATGATATAAGAAATATACATTTAACTGAACATAGAATTATGAAGTATCTCTATTTCTTCTTTCCGTTGTTCAGCACGCTTTTTTCTTTTTTGAAAGCTTCATAACCTTCATTATCAGTTGGTAATTCATACCTACAAAATGGGCAGGAATTTGTCTGAAACAAAACAATGACAACAATAAGATTTATTGATGACTGACAACAATAAGGTATTTGGTAACAACAACCAATTTAGCTATATATATACAATTAATAATTTATCCTCGCTGACTGAATAATTAATATGCAGCCGAAACCTCAGCAGATAATTAAATAAGATTTGGTTAGTGAATGGTGGGAATTACAATTCACTATATTATTATATGATAATGCTTACTGTATGTATAAAATCCTGTTTTTGAAAGTTTAAACCAATATTAAACTGAACTAGCATATTATACTGCAACTTCAGCAGGATTGAAATGTGGTTGCTAGTACAAAAGTTAGTATTTTTAAAACATAAAAACAAAAGTTTGTTTTTGTAGTAGCATTGACAACCATACTAAGTATATGAACCATAAAATTATTAGATTAAATTTGTAAGTAGAATTGGTTCAGCAAAACAATTCCCAAATCATGTCCTCACCGGTGAGGATCGCGACGCGTTACCCTTCTATTTCCCCCTACTTGCCAGCCCGAGCTGGTTACTTCGGTTTGTACCTAGTCTTTTGTATAAACTTTATCCCTAATTTAAAATCTCCATAGTTATATAAGTGATTTTAATAGTTGTTTAGAAATAATAATTATTCTTATTCTTTGTTTTGACGTATCATAAGTGCAACTTTGTTCGCCTACGTGATAAATAAAGTATTTTATTTTTTTTTTTTTTTTAAATTGATGTTAACATCAAAGATAACAAAAATATAAAACCAAACAGCCTGTAGCAAAAATGAACCATTTGTCAGTACAACATTTTTATTTATTATACTTGAACATATTTATTTATTTACTACAGCTATTATAAAACTCCTCTATATGTTGTTTGTATTATCATACATTTAACAATTATAATATTATTTTTTATCAAACTTAAACAAGGCAGCAAAATTAATTTGCCAATAGTACTCACTCGCTCCAACCAAGTCAATATACATGTTGTGTGAAAGATATGATGGCAAGGCATTTGTTTTCCTTTGTCTCCAACTTGGAATTTCTTTAAGCATATCGGACAACTCTTATCATTGGAGTCAATTGTTACTTCGGGTATCTGGCCAACAGCTTCTCTAGATGCTGGTGGTGGCAACCTAAAAGCGAAACATTTATTTGTCTTTTTTACATACATAGTAATATAATGTAATACATAAGTGCTTATTTGAATTTCTAACAATTCCCTGGTTTATCAACAGCTTCAACTGAGTATGATATGAAATGGAAGGTTCAAAATATATTAATAATTTTAAATAATCTCCTAAGGTCAAAATAGGAAGTGATAACACTGTGAATTGAAAACATTTTAAATCTTGAGTGTGGACATGGGCTTTTTCTCGATTTCCACTTTAGCAGCTAAAAGTGGAGAATGCTATGTTGAACTAATATTGGTTATGTTAATATGGAACTAGTCCAAAACCTAAAGATATCAACATTCCTGTTTATACTCAAACACTGATAATCCTGACTTCTAAGTAAAATATTTCTTTAATAATACAACAACATTGTGTATTTATAACAAACTAGCTTTTGCCCGCGGCTCCGCCCGCGTTATAAAGTTTTTCGGGCTAAAGCTTTCCGTTATAAAAGTCACGCTATATAATTGCCCGGGAGCCTATGTTCTTCCCAGGGTCTCAAACTGTCTCCATACCAAATTTTATCCTAATACGTTGGGTAGTTTTTGAGTTTCACACGTTCGGGGCAGACCGATGCAGCGGGGACTTTGTTTTATGATATATTTTTGTAGAACTTTTAAGAGGAACAATCCCGTCATACATTATTGTTGCATAACTTTAACCGTTTACGCAGCGCACGCAACAAAAGCTCTCAAAACTAATAAATTGTCCCCGTTTTTGCATCATGTTTCATTACTGCTCCGCTCCTATTGGTCATAGCGTGACGATATATAATCTATAGCACTCCAGGAACAAAGGGCTATCCAACACAAAAATAATTTTCAGTTCGAATCGGTAGTTCCTGAGATTAGCGATTACTGCTCCGCTCCTATTGGGTATAGCGTGATGATATATATAGCCTATAGCATTCCAGGAACAAAGGGCTATCCAACACAAAAGAATTATTCAGTTCAAACTCCTAGTTCCTGAGATTAGCCATTACTGCTCTGCTCCTATTGGGTATAGCGTGATGATATATAGTCTATAGCACTCCACGCACAAAAGGCTATCCAACGCAAAATATTTTTTCAGTTTGGACCAGTAGTTCCTGAGATTAGCCATTACTGCTCCGCTCCTATTTGGTATAGCGTGATGATATATAGCCTATAGCACTCCACGAACAAAGGGCTATCCAACGCAAAAAGAATTTTTCAATTCGGACCGGTAGTTCCTGAGATTAGGCATTACTGCTCCGCTCCTATTGGGTATAGCGTGATGATATATAGCCTATAGCACTCCACGAACAAAGGGCTATCCAACGCAAAAAGAATTTTTCAGTTCGGACCGGTAGTTCCTGAGATTAGCGCGTTCAAACAAACAAACAAACAAACAAACAAACAACTCTTCAGCTTTATATAATAGTATAGATTATAAAATGAAAAATGAAATAACTATGAATTATTTCTATTTTATTATATAGAAGAATATACTTTATTAATTTAATGCAATGTTTTTACTTAGGCCATTCTCCGTTGGCATTTTCTCCGTGGAATCCAAAGTCTAAAAGGAATCTCGCCATATGCAGCAAATGGTTAGGTTGCTCACCGTCCTGCAGTTCCCGCCACCCCATTTCTTCGAAATATCCCGCCATGGATATATTTATCACTTGCACAATTTACACAAATTCTTAGTGATAATGTAAGTATATTTATATATTTTTTTATCGTGTAATTAAATAGGGTATAAAACCAATGAAAAAATTTTTACTCTCCTGAGAAACTAAAGGAAACCAAACACTTGTTACTGTTTTATTTTTACAATAAGTTATTTTTGTATAATCTAATATAAATTATTAGTAAATTTATTAGCTACACTTCGGGCCAACTACTCTTAAATTTGATAGAGTGAGGTCAGCAATAATTAATCTCAAAAAAAGTTTATTCCGATTTCCGATTGACATTTGACAGTTAAGAGCAATGTTGCCAATTGTTTTTTTTGCCGAACCCACTAAAAATAACATCGTAGTCGTAGTCTCAGAAGTCGTAATAGTGTTATTTCTACTTCAAAATTGACGTTCATACTACTATTCAAGCTATATTGTGTGACAAATTACTTTTTTAGGAGATTTTTCTCTTCCTTTCACTGTGGCACTAACTGTTTTAAATTAATCAAACAAATAACTATCAGCCACTAAAAGTAAATTTTTCTCACTACCTATAAAGGGCCTTTTAGAAACATAAGTTTGGCAATAAAATTGTTGAAAATTGACACTTGGTTGACAAAAGAATGTTACCGAAAAAGCGCGGGAAACGTTCGAACTTGGCGGGTGTTTTATTTTGGCTTAAAGGAAAAAAAAATATTTGTATATAAAATTAGTCAGTTAAGTTGTATATTGTATATATATATTTACTTATTTCTTTTCATTTTTACTGTGTATAAATAGAAACACTACTATTGGTAAGTTTTTTTTTAATAAAATTTAATATATTATGAGCAGGATGAAGGAGCCCCCAGACCCTGGGGTGTTGTTCCTGAACCTTCACAGTTCATAACTGTAGATACTGCCTCTAGTATGGATACTGATTGTTCAACATCCAATGTAAATAAAAGAAAACGGGCACGTCTGCATAGAATTTGTAAAATCTGTAACAAAAAAACGAAATAACCCAATGGCAATTGAATCTGGCAAACATGGTTGTTGTTGTGTGGACAGTGATGAGAAGAACTCTGGTGATCCATCTCCATATTCACAAGTGCAGTCAACCCCAGTTGTTCCTTCTTCGCTTCCAATCGTTTCTGACTCTTTAGGTGAGGTTAAAAGAAAGCAATATTCCAATTCAGATGCAGCACCCTTTGTAGTTCATATTGTAAAATCTTCTGAAGACACAAATAAAGATGTTAGTTTTCATCCAATATGCTTTGGTCGCTTTTACACAAATATCAAATAGACAATATTGTCCTAGGCAGTGTAAAGCGTATTGGACGCAATAAAATATCCATGGCATTTTCCAATTGTACATCGGCTAACACATTTTAAGTCATACTGCATTAACCGAAAAGGGCTATGAGGCATATATCCCAACATTTCATATCACAAGAATGGGACTTGTAAGAGGTATCCCATGTGATATGTCCCTAAGTGAGGTAAAAGAAAATATAAGAGTTCCCTTAGGTTGTGGAGAAATTATTAAAGTTCGACGCCTTAATTATAAGAGTACTGTTGATGGGACTGTGACATGGAAACCCTCACAAACAGTGGTGTTAACTTTTGACGGCCAGGTTCTTCCCACGCGCATATTTATGTGTTATAATGCACTTAAAGTAGATTTATATATATACCCAACTATTCAATGTTTTAATTGTTGTCGATATGGACATACTAAAACTAGTTGTAGATCAAAGCCTAGGTGTTATAAATGTGGTCATGAGCATAATGGCTCATCTTGTAGCTGTGAGGTGGATGACAGTTATTGTTGTCTTTGTGGTGGCCAGCACTTTGCTATTAGCAAGTCTTGTCCTGAAGCAACTAGACAATCTAATATAAAAATATACATGGCGCAAAATTGTGTGTCATATTCTGAAGCGTCTAAAATTCATCCACCAGTAGTAAAATCATATGCTGACACTTTAAAATTGTCTGAACCACCTTCTCTTAATGCGGGAACTGAAGATTTTAAATATCCATTTACTCAATCACCACATAACAAATCTTATAAGAAAACTGTTTTCCAGAAGCCCCGTCCTCCTCTGAAGCCAGGAAAAGGGTATGACCGCGCAGTTCATCAAGCTCTAGTGAGTGACTACAACTCGCATTCTTATTCCAATGGATGTGCTCTCCTTCCAAAGCAGACGATCTCAACTCTTCTTCGTTAGAGTCTCAGCCTTTGATTGATTTAGTTATTTTTCTAATTGAATCATTGTCACAAACCACTTTACCGTCCTACGTTGCCCCATTATTTAAAAAGATAACACAATTAATCAGTAACAATGGCTCACTTGAACAACATCCTACAATGGAATTGCCGAAGTGCAATTCAAAATAAATCAGATTTAATTTATTTATTAAACAAATATAGCCCTAGTTTAGTAGTTTTAAGTGAGACATGGCTTAGACCGGGATTTTGTTTTCGAATTCCTGGTTATTCATGCATTCGAGAAGATAGATCAGATGGGTATGGTGGTGTTGCTATACTCATAAAAAACTCCCAACATTTTTCTCCCTTAAATTTACCTTCTCACCATAATGATTTTTCTATTGTTGCTGCTTCTGTTAATAATATTTGCTTCGTTTCGATTTACATTCCTCGCCCATGCCCTTCTATATTTCGAGAAGTAGATAATATTATTTCTATATTACCAAAACCTTTTTTAATTTTGGGGGATTTTAATTCACATCACCAGTTTTGGGGCTGTTCAACTACAAAAAATTGTGGAAGAGGCCTAATGGATATTATAGATTGTTATAACTTATGTGTTTTAAACTCAGGCGCTCCTACTCGTCGAACTAATCCTAACGAAGGTCTTAGCGCCATTGATTTATCAATTAGTACACCAAATTTAGCAACTTCACTTACTTGGGAAATCCTTTCTCATTCGTATGGTAGTGACCACTTTCCTATTGTTATTCGGTTTCCTCAAAATAATAAACCTAATATAACTCGATCGCCTCGCTTAAAATACATGCTGAAGGATGCAGACTGGGTGGTATATAAACGATTATTAGATGACAAAATTCTCAGCTTCCGGATATTGAGTGTAATGACGAAGCCATATGTTCTGAGGCTCTTGCTAAAGCTATGATTGAAGTTGCGGATATAGTTTTTCCCATTAAAAAACAGGTCTTCCAAAATCCCTCTCCTCCATGGTGGGACCGAGAGTGTTCAAAAGCTGCCAAAAATAGAAAAGAAAGTGAAAGGGCTTATTGTAAAAATATGACAACTGAAAATTTTGATAACTATGTCCTAGTTTCTAAACAGACAAAAATTTATTTCAAAAGAAGAAAATCGAAAGCTGGAAATTATTTTGTACATCTATTTCCCCTGATACCTGTCCATCAATTGTTTGGAGTAATATTAGAAAGTTTAGATCAGCTTTTAAGGAAAGATCATTTTCTACCCTTTCTTCTTCTTTAACGGAAATCTTTTGGATAAACTGGCTCCCCTTCTGTTCCAGAAAATTTTCCACTTTACAGTACCCCAAGAATACATGACAAACATAACTTAAACTCCATGTTTTCGCTATCAGAGCTTAAAGGAATCCTAAGCAGCGTAAAAGATTCGTCTCCAGGTGAAGACGGAATTCCTATTCATTTTTGCAACCTTAATGATAATGTCCTTCTTTATTATTTAAATATAGTTAATTCTGTAATGATTACTGGTAACATACCTGACTCTTGGAGATCCCAAATTGTGTTACCTATTTTAAAGCCAGGGCATGATTCCTCCCAAAGCTCATCATATCGCCCTATAGCTCTATCAACAGTATTGTTGAAGCTTGCTGAACATCTTGTAAAAACCGATTGGAGTGGTATATCGAAAGCAACCGTTTGCTATCTGATAGCCAATACGGATTCCGTAAAGGGAAAAGTACTCTAGACAGTATCAGTATTTTTGTGTCTGATATCCGTTTGGCATTTTCTCAAAATGACTCATTAATTGCAGTATTTTTAGATATTAAGTCAGCATATGATAACGTGGTTCCATCGGTTCTAACGAAAAAAATGTGTGATCTTAAAATTCCTGACATGCTGTCTAACTTTATTTCTAATTTAATAACAATAAGATATATTTCTGTTGATTCTGATGATGCTACCAAATTTTTAAGAACAGTATCAAAAGGCCTACCCCAGGGATCTGTTTTAAGTCCCTTATTATACAATATTTATACATATGATCTGGAATCATCATTAAATGGATCAGTTAAAATTCTACAATATGCTGATGATCTTCTCCTTTATACATCTGGTAAATTCCATACTGACTTGTGCTCTACCATGTCATTGGCAATGACCTCCTTAGAGTCTTGATGACTTCAAATGGACTGGAGCTTTCACCTTCTAAAAGCTCTACAGTGTTATTTAGTCGGAAAAATATAACATCTAACGTTGATATAAAATACAATAACTGTTCCATTCCTCTAAAAAAGAAGTGAAATTTCTTGGTCTCATATTGGATTCCAAACTCACAGGTTCTTCGCATTGTGATTATGTAGTTATTAAATGTGAACGAAATCTTAATATCCTTAGATGTCTTTCGGGTGTATGGTGGGGTGCTCACCCATATTCATTAAAACTTATTTATAATGCACTGATTAGAAGCCAGTTGGATTATGGGACATTTATCTTAGAGCCGGGTAATTTATCAGCTTTCAAAAGACTTGACTCGATTCAAAATAAGGCTCTAAGAATAATTTCGGGTTCAATGAAATCGAGTCCAATAAATGCCCTTCAAGTCGAGTGTGTAGAGCCTCCTCTTAAGTTGAGACGACAGTTTTAAGTGACAAATTTTTGTTTAGAGCTTTTCAATTTTCTGGTCATGCTCTCTTTCAAAAACTCCAAACTCTTTCTGAATATATTATAACTTCTCCCTTTTGGCGTAATAAGTCAACTCCTCCTTTGGTTGTTAGTTTTCGTAAATTCTCTAACCTTCAAGCTCCAACATATCGTTCTATATCTCTTCCTCTTTATATGTATGGCTTTCAATCCCTTTTACTTAAACCCGAAATCTGTTACTCATTGGGTATTGAAAAAAGACTATCCTAATCCAAATGCTCAATTTAACGAAATAGTAGATACAAAATGGCCTAATTTCCATCTAATATTCATCGATGCATCCAAACATTCTTCCTCAGATTTTTGTGGTGTAGGGGTTTACCATCCTCGTTACAATGTTATTCAGAAAATAAAACTTCCACCAGAAAGCTCTGTATTTACTGGAGAATGCTATGGAATTTATAAGGCATTAGAATACATTCTTCTCCTGAAACTTAGGAAAACAGTAATTTTTTCGGATGCGTACAGCGCCCTTCAGGCCATTGAAAATTCCCATTCAAAACTAAGCCTTCATCTAGTATAATTATTTCTATAAGAGAAATGCTATATGAATGCCTTTCTAAAGGTTTAATTGTAGTTTTAGCTTGGATACCTGGTCACTCAGGTATAAGTGGGAATATAAAAGCTGACCGTTTAGCTAACGAAGCGACTATGGATGGGGATGTATATCCATACATAAATTACTGTAGCGATCTGGCTACGCTTCCCTCAACTTCTCTGAGAGAATCTTGGGACAAGTATTGGGAAGAAACCAGACAGTTGAAAGGAAAATTTTATGCAAATGTTCAACTAAGCATACCTAATAAGCCGTGGTTTTGCAAATTGAAGCTTGGTAAGCGATCTACTAGTTGTATTATAAGAATGCGCTTGGGACATGTATGCTCGCCAGCTCACCTTGCCAGGCTTCATATTATTGGCAGTAGTGCTTGTGAATGTGGTGAGGAGGTCGGAGACCTTAATCACATTTTCTTCTCTTGTCCACGTTATGATCGTTCTTCATTCATAAATCGTCTCATATCCCATAATATTCCTCTTCCCACTTGTATTTCTAATTTACTCGTATTTAATATTGATATTTACAAAGCTATATCTTCTTTCATTGTAGAAAATGACATAAAACTATAATTTCATTTCAAGTATCAAGTAGTTACTTTCACATTTATTATATACTTTACAATCAAAGAGTCTTTACAATAATTTATTTTATTTTTTCAGCTTAACTGACTTGTATTCTAAATTCTTTATACTCTTTGTAACGTTTGTATATGTATAAAAATCGTTTCCTTAACTTTGTTGTCATTGGCGTAGCACAGCAACCCAGTGCTTGTAGCCATTAAAATAGAAAAAAAAAAAAAA
>NW_023595017.1:0-9676 GCF_014839805.1 Manduca sexta | reverse complement strand
ACTTGAAATCTATAATATATGGATTAAATATATTATTCATTAAACAAAAATATTGTTATAAAAATATATTTTACTTAATAATTATGATCAAACCAAATAGCTTTGGTAAAAAGATAAAATATTAACTTCTAAAAACAAACAAATGGCGACTTGTACTTGCATTGACAGAAATACTAAAGTCAGCTAAAACATGTCTGACTTTATTTTTTAATTAAATGAATATATGGGTACTGATTTTTATTACACTGGCAACTGAAATTAATGACATTTTGACACTTTAGATTTGTCTGAATGAAAATATTTTTTTGTGTTATTCTTATGTATTTTAATGTTGAGTCGAGAAATTCACTGTTTAGAAACAAGATGTATAGTGTGTGTTCCGAACTTTGAGACGGAAGGCTTTTAGTTAGCAACACAATGTCGTCTAGACCCAGGACTGTTAATCGAGACGGCATATCCCGGCGGTGTATTAACTGCACCATTGCGATGCCACAGCAACGATAAGTATATTTTAGACAAGCTATCCAGTTTGTAAGTTATGTAGATTATTATTAACCTACCCGCAATGTGGGAAAAATCTTGCAAAACTAAAGAAAACAGTTTAACAATAATAATAATCTGAACATGTTTTCTCAACTTCTGTACATTATTTTAGGTTTCAAGGCTGGAATTAATTTGTGCTGCCTGCTGAGATCAGTTAATAGAGAGGTTCACAGACAACAGCAACATGACATGATCCGACCAGCACTGCAAGAAGTCATTCACTCACCCTCGGCAGTATTATAAGCGTGTTGCGGCCACATCGTTCTTGTTTGTTTTTTCTGGGAAGCCATATCTATCAAAAATACACATCTATATAAAAATATACATCGGATTTCGTATTTCTTGTTTATTTTTCTTTTCCTATGATAAGTAACTATTAGCCTAATCAGGCTGTAGTTAGTTCCTGGGTTCCTGTTCGATTTTCAGGCCAAGCAAGATTTTTATCTCGGTGTTTCTAACATGACTCTGCCTGGGATCGAAATCCTCCAAAGGGGCTGGCGTCAGGCATAAGGCCGGTCATAAAACTAAGGTGAATCTATTCTACAATATGTGTTGACGCCATATTGAAATGAGATAATGGTAGGTGAAAATAAAATTAAGTTAATCCACGTAATAGAATAAGTCATAAGTCAGAAAAAATATGTACTTACACAAAGGATCGGGTAGTATATGCTCAGTGGAAAAACTAATATTCCGCTATACTATCTTAGAAGTTTTATTGAGCTTCGTCTCATCAGATATGTTAATACCTATCAGTTTCTTATAAGGGCGATTAAAGCTAAGCGAAAAGAATGTCCAATAATTGTTTATAGCATTATCAAGTAGCTACTGCAATATTGAACTTAATTAGGCACGTAGGTAATTTTACCGTACATTATTGCACTCTTGCTACTTAACCCTCAAAATAACCGAGTTATTAAAATTTGATTACTCCGAACTCCCATCGAATATCCAATTGTTTTCAATTTGTATAAGATTTAGGATATATTCTCTATAGTTTAGTGAAGGTTTTGTACAGACGCAAGCGTAGCCCAACTATATTACAAAATTGCATTCTCCTTTCTAGCATACTGTAAAGCCGACAATGCCCAAAACCAGGCTATCTTTTGCGTCAGTCATGCGTCTTAACCAAATAACCATGTAAAATCATAATTTTAATTATTACTTCATTTGTATTTATTTCAGTCATGAGCAAATAGGGGTTTTAAAGATATGAAAAAAAGTTGTTTAATTGTTGCAGATCAAACACCGGATAATTTACTGCCAATATGGCGAATTGATACCAATTTATAACAAATTCCCTTTTAAATGGAATAAAAAGTTTATATGCACAATAAATGGTTGTACTTGAAATCTATAATATATGGATTAAATATATTATTCATTAAACAAAAATATTGTTATAAAAAATATATTTTACTTAATAATTATGATCAAACTCCAAATAGCTGGTAAAAAGATAAAATATTAATCCTTCTAAAACAAACAAATGGCGACTTGTACTTGCATTGACAGAAATACTAAAGTCAGCTAAAACATGTCTGGACTTTATTTTTAATTAAATGAATATATGGGTACTGATTTTATTACACTGGCAACTGAAATTAATGACATTTTGACACTTTAGATTTGTCTGAATGAAAATATTTTTGTGTTATTCTTATGTATTTTAATGTTGAGTCGAGAAATTCACTGTTTAGAAACAAGATGTATAGTGTGTGTTCCGAACTTTGAGACGGAAGGCTTTTAGTTAGCAACACAATGTCGTCTAGACCCAGGACTGTTAATCGAGACGGCATATCCCGGCGGTGTATTAACTGCACCATTGCGATGCCACAGCAACGATAAGTATATTTCTTAGACAAGCTATCCAGTTTGTAAGTTATGTAGATTATTATTAACCTACCCGCAATGTGGGAAAAATCTTGAAAAACTAAAGAAAACAGTTTAACAATAATAATAATCTGAACATGTTTTCTCAACTTCTACATTATATTTTAGGTTTCAAGGCTGGAATTAATTTGTGCTGCCTGCTGGAGATCAGTTAATAGAGAGGTTCACAGACAACAGCAACATGACATGATCCGACCAGCACTGCAAGAAGTCATTCACTCACCTCGGCAGTATTATAAGCGTGTTGCGGCCACATCAAGTTCTTGTTTGTTTTTCTGGGAAGCCTATATCTACATCAAAAATACACATCTATATAAAAATATACATCGGATTTCGTATTTCTTTTGTTTTATTTTTCTTTCCTATGATAAGTAACTATTAGCCTAATCAGGCTGTGAAGTTAGTTCCTGGGTTCCTGTTCGATTTTCAGGCCAAGCAAGATTTTATCTCGGTGTTTCTAACATGACTTGCCTGGGATCGGAATCCTCCAAAGGGGTTGGCGTCAGGCATAAGGCCGGTCATAAAACTAAGGTGAATCTATTCTACAATATGTGTTGACGCCATATTGAAATGAGATAATGGTAGGTGAAAATAAAATTAAGTTAATCCACGTAATAGAATAAGTCATAAGTCTCCTTTAACAGTATTTCTTTGTATAATTTACACCATCCTTTATCACATCAAGTCTAAGTTTTAAGCGAGTATTAACAAAAAAGCAAAAAATAAAAAGGTGTTAACAAAAACAGTCTTCAAAAACAACTACATACCAAAAAAAATCAACTATAAATAAGATAAGGAATTTAAAAAAACATCGGAATGAAATTTTTTTTCGTACACACTAATCTCCAAAATTATCTAACCGATTCCACTACAAATAATTGTGAGAGGTTAGTTACATCCAGCTGAAATCATAGGATAATTTTGAGCCGGTAGGTGGCGCTGTTGTTGAGGTTTAAAAGATGAAAAGTACATATAATGTGGTAGATGGCGCTCTGTGGCAGGACATCTGTCGGACCTACATAGTCATTAACTAAATAAAAAAAATCTCTAGAACAAAAAATAAAACTGAGTTAAAAACTACTAAATATCAAAAGTATTTTACTTTGTTACAAAGGAGTTAATCGGTCGAGTGTCAAGCTCAAAGATGATAACTCGTCAGTCAGCAGTAACTAATAAACACTGGCACTGGGCATTGGGCAGTCTCTACCCGTCCATCGGCGCGGCGAGACGCGAGCTCCACGTGCTCTGCTACGTTCGCCATAACATTAAATTCCGCTCGTAGCGATACCTACTGCCAAGTGTGACATTCGTGATATTTGGAATGCAATCAAACGTGGTGTTTTGTTTGTGCTATTATTTTCCTGGAATGACAAATAGTTGTGCGAAGCGTTTTCCTCACTGAGACGGATAACGGGCGTCGCGGTGCGAAGTAGTGTGCGGTCTGATAATAGCGCAGCGACGCGCGTTCGGCGATCTGATGCAGGCTTGGCGTTGGTGGTGCACGACGCTTCTGCTAGCGCTAGTGCCGGGGCTGGCGGGGGGAAGTAATCGGCCCGAGTGCGCATCCAACACATACTGCAAATTCGCCGAGGAAAGTTTCCGGCGCGAGTTTTTCTATAACGTGTCAGGTGAGGACCGTGTGCTCGGCATTACTTATTCACGCTTCATACACCTACTTCTAAAGACTACCAACTGCTACTGAGTCTGCCTGGGTGGAGGATATTTTGTAATGTGTACGCGGTGCGAGTGCGACTACCGCGCTGAGGTCCTGAATTCAAATACCGGGTCGGACCAAAAATTATTGTGACTGGGTATTTTCATCTTAAAAATTACTCGAGTTACAGCTCGGAGGCAGGAAGTGGGCGGTGTGATACCGCCGTGCCTCGGATAGCACGTAAAGCTATTGGTCTTGCGCCTGATCTCTCTCTGCTCATGTCAGCTTGTCGTCTCCCGGAGTCAGATTATGAGAATAAAGGAACAGAGTGCACCTGTGCATTGCGCACACACTAGTACACTCTAATATCTTCCTGCGCACCAGGCTGATCTCAGATGAGATTGGCCGCCTGGTCGAAATTCGGTTAGGAGTTTTAAAATTATTAATAAATAATATCACAAATAAGTGAGATAAAAATTCAAATTAGGATGTAATATTTAATTCGTCGCAGGAGGTCGCTGGATGCCGGCCGCTTCCAATAGGTTGATCTGGAAATCTTTGAGGAAGGCTCATGTTCAGCAGTAGACATCTTTCAGCTGATGATGATGATGATGACTTAATCCCAACCTTAATCCAATAAGGAATTGAAACATATATTATAACTCTCCTGCCTGTTCTCTTAATGTTATTTCATATTTCTCATTATTCCTTACATATATGTAGACATAGGGTCGTTGTCATTGGCTAATATTGAGATACAACTTGAATCTAGTTGGCCGTCAGATAAACAAAGCTGAGAAACAAACTTGTTATCACAGCAATGCTTCGTCCTTAGATAAAAAAGTCAATGAATAAGGGGGAATGTATATTAAAGCCAACATTACAATATGAGTAACGTTAAGTATTTTAAATAATAAGCTATCAAAATTTTAACGAAAAATTTACATTTGGCGGTTTTTTGTCCTTGAAATATGTACACCGTATGCGTAAAACTGGGGTCGCCAACAATTTTTCGATGAAATATATTTTTTTATTTAAATAAGGTACTTATAATAAAATATAGATCGCTTCAAAAATTGTATTTTATGGCAACAGCAAAAAATAGACGATATATTTTTGTTACCATTACTATCGATACGTACCAGATCTGCCGTTCCGAACACACTGCGTTCGACTCAACATTGCTGCAATCCGTAGACTTGACATGAGTATGGTTTCAACATTGACAGCGTGTGATTATCTACGGAGCGGCGCTCATAATATAAGAACTCGAGTCTAAGTGTAAACCTCGATGTGAATAACAATTATTAGTCAAGTAAGTCAAATTATTTGTTGTTAAGTTAATAAATAGGTAATAATAGTGACGTTTTGATTGCCATTTTGCTTATACTCCATGTAAAGCGCTTTAGCACTGCATATTTAAGAAAAGTTTAGTTAAACGACGATTGATGTTTTAGCGCTACAGCGAGCTTTAGTTTCAACTCCAGATTTTGAACAAATAGTTTATATGGACGTTCGTGCCTATGGTCTACGTCATAATCTTCGTCTTTAGTCTTCGTCATAATATACGTGAATGTTTATTACTGATTTATTTCTATAAAAGTTCGGATACTGTTACTGTTCCATCACTCAAAAGTTAATGTAAAGGAGCGTTCATATATTTTTAGAATAAAGAGTTGTTTATTATATTAATATGTTGAAAATATAGTACTTTTGCGCACTATAATATATTTCTTCAACAATATATATTACAGCGGGCTTTATCTACTTATTCCATTTCTTGATTCGGCTTTTATTTATTTTTACTTATGAGCGGCAAACGTCTTTAGCCCGCGTGCCAGCTCTAAAGAACTTTAAGGAATGTTGTCGTAGTGACTTAGTCAATATTACTTTACGTTTACGTCAATATCCATGTCGGTATAGTCAGTCAGCGAAAGAACGCTGTAATTTTTTTTGCATAACGAGTTAGTATTACCATCTGTGCTAGTCCGTAATATTAAAAGATGCCAAATGGAAATGAGTAAGTAATAGGACATCGACATTAGCATATGCTCCCGCGCTAAGGCCAACATTGTTATATGAATTTGCGTGATTGTATTATCTCTAATACAATCACGCAAATTCACCCGCGATTCCTGGGAGCCGGGGTGCAGACTGGCTGTGTGCACAATTGATCTATTATAATCTATCCATTAGCATTAAAGTATGAACTTGCCTTATTAAATGAGTCCTTCAAGACATGAATTGCAAATTAAGCTAACGCCGAACCATGACGTTGATTTTAGTTAACCATATATCGCTGTTTAACAAACCCCTGTCTGTAGCCTATAACACATTAACTCTGCCGACTAACACGATGCTTATTCAAGTGTTGCGAAGCTGCGCAAGTGAACGAGCCGATACAGCGCGGCTGGTTCGTGAGTCGAGTCTGCACGCAGCAGTCGTGTTATCAGCCGTTCCTGAGTGTGTGTGTGCGTGTGTGTGTAAAACGTTAATGAACTGCGGTATTTGATGCACAGATGGAAGTATGTACATTTGATAAATTTAAATGGTAGTACTCCTACATGAAATTGGATTAAATATAGTCTTTAGATATCTTTCGCTGAAATTTCTAATTTCTCCCGATGTTGCTATTTATTTACGTTTGAAGATGATGAACAATAAAATTGGCAACGATCACTTAATGTTTTTGTTTTCCGCCTTATACTGTTCAAATAAATTTGATGAATACATAAAAAAAAAATTCAAAAAGCTCGTTCAGATCAACATGCACAATGGATTGAAAGTCAATTATTAAACAATCAAACATAAATTATCAAATCTCTTACAAAGCTTGGACGAATTTGGTGTTGGGAAAAAATGTTCTCTTATTTTTTTATTTATTTCATAGCTTTATTGTACACCATATAAAAAACACTGTGCTTAATATTAAAGCAATGAAGGCTGAAAGGAGGTACAATTGGCGGTCTTATCGCTCTTATGGAATATTCATATGATTTTTTTTTAAAAATCCAGACTGATAACTTTAATATTATAACTAGAGCCATGACTACAGTGCATGATACAAAGAAAAATACAAACAAATATTTTTTTATTGTTGAGCAGTACATTCATGTATTCGCAACATAGATAATAAATAAAGTTAAAATGCCCACAACCCTCTCAGTGGGTACCCCTCATACCCTTAGTACTTAGATATAGTAAGCGAAATGGGGAGAACAGTCCACACAAGCAGCGCCCGTTTCCGAGTATGAAGCATGTGAAAGCCATCGGTCTCCTCGACCCAGTGATTTATATTTTTATGAGTGTAGGGCACTTTATTTCCGCCGCCCCATGTACGTAGATTTATGTACCTATGCATGTATGTAGGTTTCATTAAGAATTTTCCATTTGTTTGTATTATGGAAGGCGCTAAAGTTAAATAAACGAATGATTAATTAAATCGAGTAAGCGTCCAGTGAAATCTGCCGCCCCTAAGATACCTATACGGCCTATTTACATACCCAGGACTGCCTCGACCATGTTGTAGGGAAGTGGCGGACCCGGCACACGACGCCGCCGCAGGTACAGACAGTTGAGAGTTACCATTATATTCTATCGAATGACATAATTTGAACGAAAATTTCAAAAGTACTTAATCCCTAGCATTTTTATTCTCTAGGTTTTCTGAAATCTTGTAATACAAGATTAACGTAAATAAACGTTATTATACAACTTCCGCTTTACAATAGCTTGCAATTTATCTATATTTAAGCATTTGATATCAGCGGGAACTTTGCTATAAAAGTGTAAACAGTAACCCTTAAAACTTTTGCTGGTCTTTTGAAGCTTAGTTTTGTGACTAACTAGATTATTTATATTATTTAAAATATGGATATCTCAATCTTTTCGAAAATTATCCGTATTTTTATGAACCATATTTTTAGTGAAAATGAATTGTGATGCTACTGTCATTATATTTGTTTTTTTATTTTTTCTAAGAAAGTATCTAGAATTGCGAATAAATAGATCTTATCGCTCGTTTTGGAAGAAGAAATGTGGTAATAATGTCAGCAGTACCACAAAACTATTATAAATTCCATAACTGATGAAACTATGAAAATCAGCAAAATGGACCAATCCAGATGTCTCAATATAAGTCAGTTACGTATCCCGCCTACTTCAGCGTTGCTCAGCTTTTTAGCGAGGACAGCCTTTGGCTGCCTCGGTGGCGTAGCTGTAATTGTACAGGGTACGAGTGCGATTACCGCGCTGAGGTCCTGGGTTCGAATCCCGGATCGGACCAAAATAATTGTAACTGGGTTTTTCTATCTTAATAAATTATTCAGTTACAGCTCAAAGTCAGGAAGTTGGCGGTGTAATACCCCCGTGCCTCAGAAAGACCGTAAAGCCGTCGGTCTTGCGTCTGATCTCTCTCCGGTAATGTCGGATTACCGTCTCACTGGCCTATGAGAGTGTAGGAATAGATAATGCATATTATGTATATTGCGCGCATACTTGTGCATAATATATCCTGCGTACCTGGCTGATCTCCGTTGGGATTGGCTGCCGTGGCTGAAATTCGAAAGGATCATCATCATCAACGAGGACAGTTTCAATATGTGAAGGCCCCATTGAAGTTAAGGAATCCAATGTGATCCGCAAAACTTTGATTATATTCACAAGGCTCACTTCGTCATTATTTATAAAAATGTTAGCGTCAACTTTTTAAACATTAGATATAACGAATTTTATAGTTTTAGGGTTTTTCACTATTTAATAATAAATTGTTAACGCTAAACCAATGCGCTTATTTTGAGAGAGTGTTGTTTACATCGTCAAGGATTGATTGATGTTTTATTTTAAATAATAAGAAAGTATCATCTGCAAACAACATTATCTCACAATTGGCACTTGTAAAAACTTACCTTAGTAAGTCATTTATACTATAAATAAAAAAAGAAACGATCCAAGAACTGAACCCTTTAAGACTCCCGTCATATAACTACAGAACCAGCAGATTGGTTTCCATTGACATCAACAATTTATACCCTATTGCTTGAATATGATTTAAATAGTTCAAGGCTTTGGATAGATCACAGAACGAGGGTTGCCGGCCGTACCGTACGTGTAATATATGTTACTGTACTATATTTAGAGTCTGCATACTACATACTGTTGAAGAAATATTTATGTATAGTACGATATATGTAGTACTAAAAATACTATATTTTCAACAGACAATATTATAAACCACTCCTTCATTTAAAAATACATGAGCACTCCTTTTACAATAACTTTTGATTGATGGAGCAGCGTGTATCCAAACTTTTATAGAAATAATTCAGTAACAAATATATAATTGTCTATTCTTTTGCTTTTCCCTAAACTACAATAATTTTATGAAGTGTGCTATATTTTTTATCTTTAATATAAAAATGAATCGCTGAATGTGTTGCTAAGCGCAAATGTCGAGAGCAGCTGAACCCATTTATTTAATTCCTTATACTTCTTGAAGTACGAGGATGGTTCTTACGGAGAGAAAAAAAATAAAAAAATTGCCTGACAAAGTCTAAAACAACACTTATCTTTATTCGCATACCAAAG
>NW_023595016.1:0-9678 GCF_014839805.1 Manduca sexta | reverse complement strand
GTACATAAATAATTGTGTTGAGATTATATCCAATGAATTGAAGACAGAGTTGTCAGCATTTGATTTTAAAATTGCATCGAGACCTTAAATAAGCGCAGAAACTTCCAAATATAATGAATGCAAAACAAACATATAATAAAAATATAATAAATTACAATCAAAATTATTTGTTGATAATCTTAAAAACACCGAGTGTAGGAATGGAACGCGCGCGACCATAGATAAGATACACTCCACGCAAACCATGGACAACGCGCAGTAATAAATCTGTCAAAACAATCATTGGACGAAAACACAATTCAGGTTTTATCGAAGGCTTAAATTTTTGCTGTTACCACGAAGGATACCGTATGAAGACATTATTTGCAATGTTGAGAATAGTCTCTTCAAAAAATAACTAAAACACGAAGATTCGGGCGATACGCCAGGACATTTCGTCAATTTTGCGTCAAAAGAAGTGCCGAAACCAAATCTTCCAAAACACGATATATCGCTTTAAAGAACTTGCGATCGATGAAGGACCTTACCATTCTCCGTGCAGATAAAGGAAATGCGACAGTAGTAATGGATACGTCAGACTACAATAATAAAATGGAACAACTTTTATCGGATGTAAGTACCTATAAAATAGTCAAAAACAGACCCGACTACCAAAGTATTAAAGGCTACTAGCTCTTTAATAAAGATTACTCGATAAGTTAAATCTTGACGTAAACTTACTCGTTCCTTCGTGTGCAAAACCGCCTAAACTGTATGGGTTACCGAAATACACAAATTAAATGCTCCGTTACGTCCCATTGTGAGTCAGATCGACACCAACCTACAGATTGGCTCAGCACGTAGCAAAAGTGCTTTCACCACTTAGAGGAAACACTAAGAGCGTCTGTGAAGGATTCATACCAATTTGTCAGCGATATTAAAGACCTAAAATTAGCTGACAATGAAACTATGGTCAGTTTTGATGTCAGTCTCTCTTTACGAGCTTACCAGTACAAGATTGCATCAGAATGTATCTAAGAAGTTGGCAGAGAATAACATTCCTGTAATATGCAGAACTACTCAACATTGCCTTACATCTGGCTATATGTTGTGGAATAATCAGTTCTATGTACAAGTTGAGGGGTAGCGATGGGCTCCCCTGTATCTCCGGTAGTCGCCGATATATTTATGGAAGACTTCGAGGAGACAGCCCTGAAGTACAGCCCGGTCACCAAGGTTTTATAAACGATACGTGACGATACTTTCACAATTTTACCATCTGATAAAGTAACTGCATTTTAAATCACCTCAACTCCATCAACAATAAAATCCAATTTACTATGAGTTAGAACAGAATAAATCTCTTGCTTTCTTAGATGTTTTAATCATCCGTAATCCTAATCAGACCTTAAGTCATACTGTGCATCGGAAACAGACCCATACTGATAAATATCTGAACGGTGAATCATCACCATCCAAACAGTTAGCTACCGTGGGCAAATCTTTTGTTTCAGAGAGCACAAGGAATCTGTGACGAAACACCACAGGCCGCTGAGCTGCAACATGTCAAGCAAATACTGCGAGACAACAAGCTCCAAATTCCACGCCGCCGTCACAGAAACCGAGTGAAACCAGCCACAGTTGAACGTGTTCCGGTTGTATTACCATATGTAGAGGAGTCACCGACAAGATTGGCTACATCCTGAGCGTGCTTCCATAAAACTTATTTTTAAGCCGCTAAGAATTAGTCAATTTACCACCTGTCAAGTGTCATATACCTCTACAAGAACCGGAAGTATACAAAATAGATTGCAACTGTGGCCTCTCTTATATCGGGCAAACAAAAGAAGTATAGGGACCCGCGTAAAAGAACATATAGCTGACGTGAAACACCGACGCTCGACGAAGTCTGCAGTCGCTGAACACTCTGAAGGGCGCCAATCATTATCTGCGACTAGACAAGCCACAAATCCTCGCCAAAGAACACCGATTCCTGCCCAGGATGATTCGCGAGGCTATTGAAATAAAAAACATCCTAATTTCAATAGGAAGATGGTTGGAAACTTGCACAAGCCTGGGATCAGTTCTACATTTAATTAAATGAACCCAAAGACGGCTGCCAGACTTCAAGACACTGTGAGCTCATTCTCGTAGATCGGACCACCAACAGCTAAAAATTTAAAAAAGTTGTATAATTGAAAATGTAGGTAGATATTGTAACTTCCACTTTGCGGATGAACAACACCTAGTCGTGATCATGCAAGGCTGTAAATTAATTTCGAACGTCGGATAAAGAATAAAACAAAAAACCGCCATAAAATCCGATAAAATTAGTTTAATTTAATGTCTACATTCGCGTAAATATAAAAATCATTATTATTATTAAGGAGTTCTATATGGATTTAACCCGAGATTCAATATAGGACAATATGGATGCGCTCACCAACTTAAAGTGCGTAATTAGTGTGAAAGGGTAATAGATAGACATAGAGATAAGCTTGAAATATTAGGATATTATGTGGATAGTGAAGTATGCTCATGGATACAGAAATATTAACGACTGTTAATAAAACCACTATGACGGATCACTGTTATTTAATTTGATATCTTAAACATAAACTTAAAGAACTACATTATTGTGGCTGCTCGCCGGCAGCCCGTGACAGGAAGAAGGAAGTGGAGCGTGTTGCCACAAAACAAATTAAATTACATATTAACAAATGTTACCTAAACAAATATAAATGTACCCATTCAACATGCCTCCTTACATTTATATTTTAACTAAATCATATCATACACTACTCATATCAAGACAATAGCTCTATAAACATTACCTTCAGTATAACATATTAATTGTAACTTATTTTTTTTTTTTTTTTTTTTTATATTACAATTATCATCTTTTAATTAAACAATTTAAACCAATATTTATCTCAACATAATATCCATCTGAAAGATAAATTACTTTTACAACAACTTTAACATATCTCTAAATTTATTAAATTTATTACTTCCCAATGGTTTTGTTAAAATGTCAGCTATATTTTGATCAGATGCAATTTTTATAACATCAATTAAACCAATTTTAACACTTTCATGAACAAAATGATAATGAACTTCAATATGTTTTGAATTTTTGTGAAATTTCCGTATTTAGCAATAATTTGAGCTCCAATATTATCTTCATATATTTTTACAGGTTTACAATCTTTCTGACAAATCTCATTAATTAAACAAACTATAAATTTAATTTCAGTAACAGCTTCTGACAGCGCAATGTATTCAGCAAATGTAGATGACTTTGTTACACAATTTTGTTTCTTTGATTTCCAAAATATTACATTCCCAAACAGTCTAATTACAAATCCTGTTGTTGATTTCCTACTGACAATATCTCCTGCAAAATCTGCATCTACATAACAATCTAACATATCAGAATTTATATTCATGTTATAAATTAATTTTATATGTTTTGTTAAGTAAAGATATTTAAGTAAAGCATATTTAAAATGTGTCTCATTATAGCAATTTTGGAATCTACTCAAATAATTAACACTGAACGATATATCTGGTCTTGTACCTGAACTAATATATAAAAGTGCTCCAATTAAATTTCTATATTTTACATTCTCATTTATATTACAGTTTTCTAGTTTAAGATTTACTTCCATTGGTGTAGTATATAACTTTGTATTTATTATATTATAACGCTTAGCTAATGATTCTATATATGATTCCTGACTCAGTGTCATGGTCTTATTCTTTTATAATCATAATCAATATGTATTCCAATGTATTCTTTAACTTTACCCATATCCTTCATAGTAAATTTACTTAACAGTTTGTTTTAATATTACTCATTACCTTTTCATCTTTACAACATATTAACAAATCATCAACATATAACAAAATGTATACACTCACATTAGTATCCAATTTAAAATATAAACAAAAGTCATATTTACTTCTCTGAAATCAAGACTAGTTAAAAACTTATTGACACATTCATACCAAGCCCGAGGGCTTTCTTTTAAACCATATAATGTTTTATTTAATTTATAAACTCTATCAGTGCCATCATCATAACCAATTGGCTGGTTTACATAAACTTCAGATAAAATTTTACCATTTAAAAAAGCAGTTTCAACATCCATCTGATGTATATTAAGATTATTTTGACAACAATAAGACAATAACAATTTTAAAGTTTGCATTTTAGCAACGGGTGAATATATATCATCAATAAAATCTTTTTGTTGAAAACCTCTTACTACTAACCTAGCTTTAAATTTATTTTCGGCTTTCTTTCTGTATATCCATTTCACATCTAAAGGCTGTTTGTCTGCTGGTTTACTTACAAGTCTCCAGGTCTCATTTTTGCCAAACTGTTCATCTCACGATTCATAGCCTCAGTCCATTCTTTTGCTTCATCGCTAGTTATTGCCTCCTGAAAATTATCTGGAATCATAGCATCACAATAGTTAACAGTTATACAATAATAACCAAATTCTTCATCAAACCGAGTTGGTGGCTTGATTTTACGCCGATTTCTTGTTTCAATTACTTTATTATCATCATAACTTTCATTTGTTTCAGCATTCAAATCTTCATTAATTTTCTCATTATTTTCTTCTGCATTAGTCTCTTTCTTCTCTTCTATAATTTTCTCTTCCAATTTATTCGGCTGGCTATTACTTTTATCATCTTTCTCTTCTCTATTATCATCGAGACCAATACACATTACATCATCTTCAATTATATCACAATGTCTTGCTACAACTATTCTATTGTTTATTAATACTCTATATCCAACATCTGTATAGCCCATTAGTATGCCAAGCTCGGCTTTCCTGTCCCATTTACATTTTCTCTTTTCCTCTGGTGTTCTAACAAATACTTTACTTCCATATATCCTTAAATTTTCAATGCTTGGCCTTTGTTTGAAAAATATCTCATAAGGCGTCTTCCTTTCTATAGTGCCATTTGTTAATGTTCTATTCTTTAAATAAGCTGCGGCCATAACCACTTCAGGCCAAAATCTTTTATGCACTTTTGCCTCTGCCAATAGACATCTTGACATATCCATTATTGATCTATTGAACCTCTCTGCTGTGCCATTTAATTCATGCACATATGGCGGACAAGATTTAATCATAATTCCCTTTGATCTTGCAAAGTCAAACACTCTTTTATTAATGTATTCCTTTCCATTATCACATCTCAATTCTTTAATATTTTTCCCAGTTAAATTTTGTATCTCATTAACATACTGCATTAAACAATTATATACTTTATCTTTTGACGGAATACAATAAACTTTTGCCAACTTACTATAGTCATCTATAAAACTTAAGAAATATTTTTCACCATTAAAACCTGTAGTTCTGTGTGGCCCATTTAAATCTGTGTGTACAATTTCTAATATATCCTGTGCTCGTTTTCTATTATTTTTAAATGGCAAGTTATGCATTTTATTTTCAATACATATAGCACATTTCATGTACTTACATTCAATCTCCTTTGGTAATCCTTTCAATAATTCACTTGTACACATAGTATTCAAATTGTTAAAGTTTATATGACCAAGCATCCTATGTAATTTCTCCTTCACTGTCATACTTGATTTCTTCACTAAATTAGCATGTAATGTACTTGCATTTATATAACCTTTTAATTTATACAGTCTATCTTCTTTCACTGCTATAGCTATAATAGTTCCATAGACGTTATATATTTTTGATTGTCGTCCCTGGAAACAATTTTATGATTGTCTGTAATCTTTGAATAGCTCAATAAATTTGCTTTCATCTCTTTGACATAGAAAACATTGTTCAAAACAACTTCAGACTTTTTCCATAGACCATAAAATAAGTTTGTATTTTTCCGACCTTTGTAGCTTCTAATATTCTTCCATCACCAACTTTTACTTTAATAGGTTGTTGTAATATTTCACATGAATGATAGTACTCATCAGTATTAATTATATGATCTGTACAACCACTATCTAATAACCAAGTTAAGTGGCCAGACTGCTCAATATTATATATTTTACTTGAAGTTGAAACATTATTATTCTCAATAGTTGCAAGGAAATTATTACCACCACTCTCATTACTGGATTTATTATTATAAGTTCTTCCTCTAATATTTCTTGAATTATAATATGATCCACGTTGATGTCCACGATTATTATTAAATCTAATAAATCCATTTCCTCTACCACTGTTAACATTTCTGTGTCGACAATCTCTTTGCATGTGGCCAGGTTTTCCACAGGTAAAACATTTAAAGTTTTTATTAGGTGATGCAGAACTACTAGTGTGAGCTTTAAAAACATTTGAGTTGTCGCGTGATGGTTCATTACATTTTTCAGGTTCTTTATCCAATGATTTTAACATAATTTTACTTTTCAAATAATCTACAGTTCTGTCTTTTTCTGGTAAAACGTCTATTAGATCTCCAATATGACTGTAATTACGAGGTAAGGCCTTTAACATATAATTTAATTTTTCTTGTTCACTTACCGTCGCGCCGGCTTGTTTTAACTGATTTATTGATTTCTCAAAGTCGTCAAAAATACACTTACTTGCGAATAGTTCGATAATTTTATTGCTTCTACATTGTTGCGACATATAATCTGTAGTGCCGATGATTTCTGCAGGTACATTTCATCAAATTTTGCCAATATTTTGCATGCGGAATCTAAGTCGCATATATATTCGAGTTGCTTGTTGCTTATTGCACTATAAATGTAGTTCGTTGCCTGGATATCCATCTCTTCCCACTTTGCAACATCATCCGAATCATTTTTGATTCGTATGGCAGCTTCTTTACATTTCTTAAACTCCAAAACTTAAGTATACGTATTTTCCAGCTACTATAATCCGATCCGTCGAATATTGGAATAACTGCGTCATTGCATTTAGTAAACGCCATTTTTGCTTATTGCATATATAGCACGTTTCCACTTTATTTGCGAAAATATCTTCTTTTCTTCTTTGTATTTGCAGGCAACCACGCTCTGCTACCATGTTAATAAAACCACTATGACGGATCACTGTTATTTAATTTGATATCTTAAACATAAACTTAAAGAACTACATTATTGTGGCTGCTCGCCGGCAGCCCGTGACAGGAAGAAGGAGTGGAGGCGTGTTGCCACAAAAACAAATTAAATTACATATTAACAAATGTTACCCTAAACAAATATAAATGTACCCATTCAACAACGACAATGCGTGGAGACAGACGCCACACAGAAACTGCCTTACCTACCGCGGCATGGGTAGTTCAATACGTGACGTGAATATGATTGAGGTTGCACAACTAAACACAAAACCTCTTTGTGTTATGGGAGCTGGCACAATATTATTTAAATTTTAGTGGAATGATTAAAATTGTCAGCTGTTACTGACTTGTGTGTGCTGTATTTTTCTAATTCTGTTCTGATGTGCAATGATTTACTGATAAATATATGGTGATTTTAATCTTGCTTACTTTCACCCTAAACAAACTAATTCTGCTGTACGATTAGCACGGTGACATACCCAAGAAATATCACACCATGCTCTTAGGAGGCATTTGTATTTAAACATGATGTTTTGTTCCCCTGTAAACGTTATTATGATACTACTACTACTGTATGTATTAAAAGGTAAATGCGTATTTATTATACTCTTTTGCATCTTTTGATTTGTGCTATTACAATGTAAAGATTTTCAAGTAATTCATTTCTAGTCAAAGACATAAAATAATATAGTTACAGACTGGACGTCAAGACCCAATTTGTGCTCCAAAAGATATTACCCATTGGTAACAAGTTGGTATCTTATTTGAAATGTACGCGTGACAGATGTCCCAACATCCTTATGTAATATAAAATGAAATAACAGAAAATATTCGCATTAAAAACATGCAAAATCACGATATGGAAAAATATGACGTATTTACATTGAGTTTCATATTTCACGGTAGATTGAGAAACCGTCGCTTAAGCGCAGAAATTTTTTGAAAAGAATCTTCCCAATGTCCTTTCTCTACAATTTTAGAACTCCTTTCTCTAATACATGTAAGTACCACCCATTTCTCTAAAATGGGGCACTAAAAGAAAATTGTTAAAATAAATGTTTTAATACCTTCTACGCTTTCATGAGTAACGTCTAAAAACTTATAAAATCCATATTGGTAAGTGTTTTTATAGAGAAACCAGATTTAGTTTGTGTCCGTCTACTCACTGTTTTATTAAACTTACTTTCGAAGCGTTTTCTTACCCGCAATTGTGATATTATTTCGTAGAAAAAACATGATACAAATTGATTTCCCCTAACTTTTGTTTTATAACCACTTAACGTTATTACATTTCAAGATGTAGGCTAAAACAATTTTATTATTTTAAAATCCTTTGTTTATGTAATTATTCAGAAAGCAATCTTAAAGTAATAGTATACAATGTTCAGTCTTCTCAAGCGTATAATGTTCGTGTAATCAAAATATTTACATAATGTTAACGTTTTGTAAAATTCAATTCCCATACCGAGCAAAATGGTTTAAAACAAAAATACTTTATGTAAATATACACGATACTGCTTTTCCAATTAACATAGCAGCATCGTTGAGTACTATTATACAATAGAATGGCAGTATCCGCGCAGGTAGGATGTATTATAACGACTATCCAAAAAACATGTCCGCTTTTTTATGGGCGCTGGTTCTTTATTTCGAACAAATTCCAATCAACCTCAACCTCAAGCAAATTAGATATGAAAAAAAAACCGGCCAAGTGAGTTGAGACTGCCTCGGTGGCGTAGTTGTATTGCATGCCCGGTACAATAGCGCTCTGAGGTACTGGGTTCGAATCCGCGTCGGGCAAAATGATATTTGGGTTTTCTGCTCAGTATCAGCCCGTAGTCTGGAATTTGTGCCCGATATGGCGATAGGCTCGCCCCCTATCACATCATGGGACGGAGCATACTTGGCGAAAAGTGGGTGCCCTAGTTGCGCCTCTGCATACCCCTTCGGGGATAAATGCGTGATGTTATGTATGTATGTATGTATGTAAGTGAGAGTTGGACTCGCGCACCGAGGGTTCCGTACAAACGTGAAGGTCTATAAGTTCACCCATCACAACAATCGAGTCATAGTTATGGTTTATTTTTATTGCAAAATGAAATTCATAACATTACAATATGGAAAGCTGGATGAGCATAAATTAAAGATGAAGGTCTAATAAATTAGGTCTTCGGAATTTTTCTTTTTATATGTGCTACAAAAACACTGTTTCATACCAAATTTCAAGATTCTAGGTCGACTGGAAGTACCCTAGGTTTTGATTCCCTTACGAGTAGGTGCGAGTTTTAAAATTGCGGCTTAAATTGCTGTTTCTTTGATTGCGTTGACATAGAAGTTTGATTTTGTTAGCTTTAAGGTTTTATAGACCTATTATAAAATATATTTATTGTATGATGTAACTAAAATTTACAGTTTTCGCAATTTTCCTTTATCCGTACTATAAGACGTTGCTTCGCACTAAATTACAAGATTCTGAGTTCAGGGGAAGTTCCTTGTAGGTTTGGATTCCCTCGCGAGTTTGAAAATTTGCGGCATAAACGGCCGTATCTTTTGATTGAGTTGGCTTATAAGTTTGATTTCAGTTCATCCACAGCTCAAGGGACAATAGACCTAAGTATTTGATATAAATTT
>NW_023595015.1:0-9682 GCF_014839805.1 Manduca sexta | reverse complement strand
CTAGCAATGATAATCCAGAGTCTAATATTGCATCATATTATGTTTTGTTAGAAAATATTCTACGAACTAATTTTAATTGAGGTACAATAACGCAAGCGGCAAAAACAGAAGACGCCACCAATTAAACATCGCTCTTTGAAACATCTTTAATCATGTGTGACATAGATATTATTGTAAAGAATGTCAGGGGTTAAGTTGTGAAGGCAGTGTGATGATTATTATTAGTTGCGTTATCGCGCCCCCTGTGGATCACAATAAAGACATACCACGTCATCAGGAATCGTACCATTCATTATCATTGTTTTTATTTCATTAATTTCTTGTTTAATTTTAAGTTAATGCGTTCTTGCCGTCTGCGCCGTTAACTATCGTTTTGATTATTCTTTTATACATTATTTTATTTTTAAATCGTTGCGTAGTTTTTTGATGTTTGTTTAACCTTTAGAATATCTAGTACTCTAAATTACGTATTTGCTTTATTGTTAGATTTTTAAACGTTTAATATAAATAAGCGTCTAATTTTATAACATAATGATCGCATCATTGATTCTAAGTATCCAAATTAATAAAGATATCAAATCTACAGTTGTAAGGAAATTTCAAGTGTCGTAAAAAACCCTAATAAAATTTCGATAAAATTATTTATCCAATGCAGGTTTTATGACTTGGATTCTCACAAGCACTTTCATTACAGGATTGTGATGCTATTTGAAATTGCACTTAATTGAAGCATCAGGCACAACATTAGCTGCATATAGAAATAATTGAGGGTAACCGGCTCTACGGTGGGATCTAGCGTTATTAGCAATTACCTTTGCATAATGACTGGTAGCGTCCAATTGTGTAACCATTACGGCATTTGCGAAGGATGCGAAACGTCAATTGAGGTAAAAAGACATGTAGACAGTTAACCTAATTAGGTTTGAAGCGAGTGGATATAGGCTGGTGTAGAAAGTCATATGTATTGTACTTTGAGTCGTTAATTGTTTAATGAAGAATTCACGTGGGACTTGACACGTAGGTCAATCTCAGATATGAGTTCAAAGCTCATTTCTAAGTCACATTACGTATATACAATATATCTATGATTATACTGTCACTATCGTTGTCCGGAGAGTATTTTTATGTATTGCTTTTATATGATTCTAAGCGAAAGTAACTATTGATATGAGTGGGAGTTAAATCGATATGTACAGAATTCTGTTTCTTCATTAAATTGCATTATCATTAGCTTTTTTTTTATATTCCACGAAAACACTGTTAAAGTTTTTTTATAATTTTGCTTCATTTTTATACTATTTTTAATTTTTGCTACATTGTTTAAAAAGTTTTAATATATATCAGAATTCTTTTCTCTTTTCATTTTAAGTGTTTAACTACGATAAATATTGCGTTGTTCCTCAATCATTTTAAGATTTTCATTACTAGTTACATTATTTAGTAGTTATTTCACACTGTAAATATAAAATTATCATTAATTCAGGTCCTCGTGTCATTGTCCACAAATATTTTCGATGTATAATGATGCAACTTTGCCGGGGAAATAATGTCACCCGATTATTTTAACTGAAGTGCTCCAGTAATCTGAGTTGATAATTGTCGTACGTCATTCGTAACCTTTGTGTGTCGAAAATATTTTTGTCAATTTGTTGTTTATATACCATTAATGTTCATGTGAATGTTTGCGTACATTAGAACTTATCTAAGTACCTGAAGTTCGATATTATTTTGCTTACAGTCGACTAATCTATGTAAAGGTGTAATGGACTCAACCTGATGAGAATTAAATGTTTCCGTTATTTGAAACTAAATCGACTTTGCTTAAAGAACCGGAACTTATATTCGTAAGAGATGTAAAATTCTATAGTAAATTTATCGAAGCAGTGAAATCTGACATTAATTGTTTCTAAAATAGGTTACACTTTGCATTGTGATAAATTAAGAATAAATACATTTTAAAGACGTAAGGAGAATATTATACGATTTTTAAGTCGTCAGTGACCCCATAAAAGCACAACTAAGACCGACCTCGATTCCGAAGGAAAATAACTAATTGAGTCAGAAATTGGTATTTTCTGATTGGAGTATTTCTTTACGAGCAAAGAAATTTTCCTTCCTTTTTACCTTGTACGATAGACGGCAAATATTCAAATGATTACGGAACAAAATAAGGAAGCTGAAAATTATGGAGATTTTATTAAAAGTTGATCATGCCATTTAAAAAATAGGTAGGCGGCGCAAATCACGTTTTAAAACTTCATCACAAATTCTTTTATACTTTATTCAATGCTATATGTTCTTAACTATATTTTCGTATTGGTTGCTTCATGAATTACTTCCGATTAGAATTATTTCTTCGTATTATAAACAAGATCAGAAATTTATGCTAATTCGTTGGAAGAAAAATGCAGTAAATTTAAAAGAAAATATATTTATTCTTTTAAGTATTTTTTGTTATTTCAACATAAATCAATGCAGTAAAATTGTGTTGATTTATATGGATAAATTATGTATCGAAATCTCTCGATAACTTTCTAAAAAAATACGATAAACCTGTGATAATTTATTGTCAATTTTTTATCGATAACTAGATTACGTAATCGCACATACAGTTGTATTGTTCACAAGCTGTAATTGTAAAAAACCACATTGCAAGGTTAAAGCCATCCCACTTCTATTATGTCATCGTAGTATACACGTGTTTTAAGCGTAGTGTACATTAGCAAGACAACTTTCAGGAATCGACTTCAGCGAGCAGATTTTGCTGTGAATCACAGCAACCTGACTTCTGCAAATTTTGAAGGAATTTTCGCACGTCGCATATAATGTTCTATGTTAAGAGGCTTCTTTTTTCGCATTTAGCTCGTAGCAAGTCAGGTCCCTGTGATATGTCAGCTATGGGTCTAGCCAGTCCAACTCCTAGAAGCGCACGATCTTCCCGAAAGTCGCATATAACTGTATATAAAACTATTAAAATGTTGCCGTAATGTAAAGGCATTTGAATATCGTTTAATAACAAAGCTGGCATGAGAAAGTACGACTAACGAAGAATAATTTATCATTTCAACAAATAAGCATTCAAACTGAGTTAATAATTAAAAGTTAGAATATAATTAACATTTTGTTAATAGTAAAGATTCCATAATTAATGTTGAGACGTCTGCGTGTCATTCCGTCGATATTTTATCACAGTTCGGGAAGAGAATTGCCTACTAATACCCACTTCATGGTGTTTGTCCCTTGATAGCTAACCGTAAAGGTGAATGCAGCAATTAAAGTTAATTCGTTTTAAAGGCTAAAGCTATAAAGATGAAGATATCCGATTTTGTTTCTACTATAACATTACTGTATGTCTCCATGAACTTCGCCAAATAATGTTTCCTATAACTCATTATAATGCCGTATTGTAGATATGAAAGTCGATCGATATATTTTGATAATTTCTTTAGTTTAAAAGCTAATGTATTATTCTAAATATGTTCAAGAATATAAAAAATCTTGAACATATTCAGAATAGTTAATTGCCAAAATTATTCGATTTCATTGCCTTCATTTATTTGCACGCACTTCATTAGATATTTTTCACATTTTATTTTTTTTTCATTTCAGAATCCGATCTCACGAGTCTATCGCATGTTGGTAAGTTAACAACCATTTTTATCATTTATATTTTTTTTATTAATTGTTGGTCGTTGACGTCAATATTTTTTTACACTAAAACGTTTTAAATTAATTTAATACCCCATGAGGATATTAAAGTAATGACCGGTTGTAAAAAAGTACAGAAAACGTATTTTCATTTTATTTTCCTTATGTTGCAATCAACGTCAGTTTTACTTTAAGTGTAATATAACATTTTAATACACTAGTGCTAAATCTTTAGTAATAAACATAATTATATTTTATTTAGTCAGCTACGCAGCATACTACATTTATATTCAGACGAGGAAATATACATATTAAAAGACAAAGAACCAACACACGTTAATGTTGACATAACCATACCTAACAATATGGTATTTAACCCAAACATCTCATCACAATACAACAATAAAACACTTAATGTTTTTAAATACTTTATTTTTTATTTACGTGCATCCAAATTTGTCAACTGAATGATTCACAATTGAAATCGTTTGACCACTTGATGCGCATGCGAATGTTACTAAAATTCCAATTATGTATCAAGAAACTACCACAAAACAAGGTGACTGACTGTTCATCACAATATCAACTAAGGAGGATGTTTAGGGCAAACGGCTGGCACGAGGCAAGAACTTGTAAACATTAACGATACAATGCATTTTCCGATCATTTACGAAAGCGGTAAATACACAAATTCTGTGTCCATTGCTTTCTTAATACTGAACTATGTTATTAAAGAACTCAGAAACGCAGTATACGATGTCGAACACATAGTTAGAAAAGCTACAGTTCCTTAGTAGAAATTAGTAACAGTTTGCATAATGGTTTGTTATGTAATATTGTCAAATGACGGATTTATGAGTCTAATAGTCAAGGATCATAGTACTACAGATAGGACATTTAGGCCAAAGTCGATAGAAATACGCATAATGAAAAGTGAATGTGTATTTATTTCTTTTTGTTCTCATCGACGGTGAATAAATATTTACATTTATTAACATGTCGGTCAATTAGCGAAAGAATCTAAATAATCTAAAGTTGTTTTACCGTTTTTTTAAAGGAAGGCGCTAATAACGAATTACGAAATAGCAATTATTAGTAGTATAATACTACCACCAGCTTCTTAAATAATTTGGCACCGAATCTAAAAAGATGAAAGGTCAGAAAAAATCCAAGTCATTAGACTGTGGCATTCAACAAGTCGAAATGTCAGTCAATTTTGTTATGTTTATAGTTCATTTCCTACTTCACATAATAAGATTGAAATCTATGAAGTAACACAGCTCCAGATGACAATATACAATGAGATCTTGAAAACAATACTCTTGGTTGAAGGTTAGCGTAACGTATTTAAATACTGTGAGCTATTTCTGGCCTTAGCAACAATAATTGTCAACGCAAATCACAGTAATGTTATCAATCACAAGTAGCCGGGAGATTTGCTCGGTGTTCGGTATATACGTGAAGCAGCCGCGAATACTTCTAGAACTTTTTTTACTACCGATATGAATTTATTGAACAGAAATGGATTTATCATAAATCTGTGTCATGATTTCAACTCATTCAATATTTGTTTTAAACAATTTCAATGCTATAACTTATTCATTTACATGAATCAACTATTCGATGTTGACTTATCCGTTTTTAGAGCTCGACATTCTCTTCAACAACAACTCGTTTTGAACACTTGGAAACTTGTTTTCGATAACATTACCAATTTCGTTTCTTGCACTTCAATTTTAAAACATTATCTAGATTCCCAGATCTCTATATATGCCCCAGGTAACATTGACATTGAACATAGAGTGAGAAAGATAAGCGTCAACAACCTTTCTCAGATCGAAAAAATTTCCACGTCTCACAACCAGCACTTGAAATGAAATACAAATGAAATACGATAAAAGAGTTCACGGGCGCACAAAGATCGTGGTGTCAAATGATGAGACATTTATCATAATAGAATTAATTATTAATTAATAAGGCATCAAATATGCCAGTATATTTAATGTTATTACTTCCTCGTACTCCAAATTTACGAATTCTAGACACGAGCATTGTACTGTTGTTTGCAGACAAAAATCTTGTAGGTATCGTAAAAGTATCTCACAGTACATAAAAGTATTAACCACTATTTGCCTTTTAAACGAATGATACTACAGGAAACAGCAGAGCAACGTCCGATTTAAGTATTTTATTCAGTTAAATATATACCATTTTCTGATTGAATGTATCGAGAAAAAGTCATGCGCTTCATGTTTAGAACTTCCAATAGACTGGAATAGTTTGGAACTATGAGCATGCGTTTCAATTAAGCCTCATGAGTGTAATTGACGTACCCGTGGTCCTTCCAGCGCATGACGTAAATTGTTTACTTGCCTCCATCACGACTGAATGAAAGACAACCATCATCCTCGTGACGGATAACAGCACGACAAAAACGTGACACGATGCGTCGGAAACTATCCACCTAAAGAGATTTTCCGCTTCAGTTAACTGATGGCGCAGGTGCATAGAATATTTGTTTCCTTTATATTGATCGTCAAGTATTTTTCTTTTGGAAGAATGATCATTCACAAGCTGTAAATCTTATAATGAAATGGAGTGATTTATTGTCAAGAAAACATGTAGGTCGTTTCTACATTATAATCACATTTGTCAGTAATAAATTTAAATAAAGCACTTCTGGCAACGCACATTCATAATTAACTTTCGATGGTGGAATCACTTAATTGCCAAAAATAATTTACGGATCGAGACATCAAACAAACTAAAAATGCATTACCATTTCAAAAGACCTTAGACCACCTCGATGTATACTGTCGTTAAAATTCCCAGACGTTTTGGCCGTTTACCAATAATTGTCACCGATACTGCAGAGTTAAGTAGCTTATGACTTTTTATGTGGATACGTTATTTGTTTTGGTTTACCGTACACAACATTTGGCTCGCATGATTAGTAAGCTATAAATGTTATTTCCGTAAACAACAATAATAAATCTTCAAAGGGTAAATCGGCTAATAGTTAGCGTAAATCGTTGGCGGTCTGCCATCCGTGTAAGTTTAACAAAGATACATTCTGAATATGTAATACAAAGAACACAAAGAGTTTGATACCGAAATAAGCCGTTTAGTTTGTATATGAATATTGCATCTGCTTTTAGAATTGTGAATTTAACGTGTTACATATTTGTCGCAATTTGTATACACTGTTTGGTTAAAGTGTTAGAAAACTGCGGAAAAATTTCAGTAATGTTTTAGTATCACGTCTATAAATAGATTTACCGAAAATTTTCCTATACAATACTTTCACTGTTTACAAACACAGAAATTCTTTATAGTCATTAAACATTTACTACGTTGCACGTCGGATGGTTAATAAAACTACTATTAAGTGCCTCCTTAAATGTTTTTTTCAGAAAACGCGTAATTTGGACAGATACAAACCCAGATTCCTTTGCTTAATTTTTTACTCATTCTTTTTATCCGAAATTTATTCGATTACATTATTTTTGAAACTAGCTTCATTTTTTGCGTTCATTTTGTCGTATCGTTGGTTATTTTAATAACACTAATTTATGCTGTATAGAACAAGCGGATCCATTACAGACTGCGCCAGTCACATTGTCGGCCGCATGAGTTATTCATTTAGAATGACATGAAAATACGCGCTCTTAATAGGCCAATTATTGGTTCAAATCGAGCGTGGCATGAAAGTGTAAGGATTGTTTTCACTGATATCTATCTAGATATTTAATACACTAAGCATCTGTTTAGTGCATTAAATATAAACAAACGATTTTAATTCTTTTGTCTTGTAGTTATATACTGTTAAAATAAACAAAGTATTAATAAAGAGAAATGTGCAATATGACTTCAATTTTCATTCGTTTCTTGGTAAAACCACCTTGTTTTCGTTTTCGATCGTTAATATAGCAACAAAACATTTTTCAATTCTGCGTAGTAAACCACAAAACAGTGCTTTGTTTACAACTATTTTTAATTTTTCCTCACGCGTAGTATATTGTGGATGAAGAAAAGCCCGCTAGGAAGAACAACGAATACAAACTGCAGGCCTTACACGTTTTGATATAAAATAGAGTTTGAGACTATGCAGTGTATCTAGGCAACAATTAATTCGAGGTTTGATTATTTTGCTCGAGCTGAAAAAAGTTTGAATCTATGCAGCGCCAACGTTCTAACGTGAAGTCAATTTAAATGGAACGTTATCTCAAGATTTACAATTGTTGATATAATTTATAAATACAGAATTTGTTATTTAAGTAATGATAAAGAATTGCGTGTAAACATCGGGTTTTCCAAGCGTGAAACAATTTTAGAAATAATTATAATTGTGGAAGTTTTACATGAAATGTTAATAAACTGTGGCTGAAGGTCGATAGCTTAAATATATCAGGGTTGACATGGTGACGCGACATGAGTTTACAATATGATAACGTCTTTCAGTGTTAGTAAGGTCAGAACGATTTGCATTATGTGAACAGGCTGGGGACAAACTACGTGGTGTTATATTCGAAAGGTCATTTGGTTATAATCTATTTACCCGCAGAATATAGTTAAATTACGTTGTATATTCGTTGTTATTTAAAGGCAGTTAGATCGAGGATACCTTTGCAATGAATGTGAAAACATTGAACCTATGGAATGCCAGGGAGCAAGAACAGGAATTTTATTGTAGTTTTATAGTATTTCTTCCTCGATATAAGCCTAGCTAATGGAATGTGCTATTTTTGGGAGTGGAAAATTGTCTTTTAAAAGTATATATTTGGCTTTACGCTATAAGTGACTTAAATTTAATTGATATACATTGCAAAGGAAGGTAGGTATGCATTGTTTACATCTAATTTTTTCCTTCCCGGATCGTGGTATAGGTATACTGTTGATGTATATTGTAACTTGTAATGTATAGGTATAAAGTTATGGTTGGAAATATTTTTAAATAACATTCTTCTCACTCACAGTCCGGCTTCATAGTTTTCGAAAGTAGGATAATAAAAACTTATGTTTAAGCCTATTCGTCTTAGCTATGGAAAAATATGTTATGTAATTTACACTTGATGGTAAAAAAGCTACTATGAAATGTTTCCTAATGTTATAACAATGGAATTTAATTGTACGACAGCATTAATTACAGTTCCAAGAAAACGATTAAAAAAAATAAGATGTTCTAACAGAATTAATCGCGAAATAGATGTTTACAATACAATTTGAAAATAACCTATCTCTGATGTTGAGACAGAGTCTGTTACCCTTGCTCTAGATATTCGATACAAAAGTTTACGTAGTATGATGAAATAGGCCACATTCAAATTTGTCAGTCGACATACCGAGCCAACTCCATTAGAAACTATTTGCATATATTCAGAACCCTTTAATAACATTTGTTGCAAGGCCCTAAGATCCATATTCGTGCACATTATATTTAATATAATATTTATTCTACATTATGGTGTAGCCTTGCTTGACGAATGGTGGCCCAGTAACCTGAATTTGGTTTATTATAAATATGTTAGCTACGAATTGTACCGTAAATGCAAATATAAATGTATTGAGCGTTTACGGTCTGTTTTCCTTCTTATTTACAATTCACAATAATGATTTGTCACACCACAATAGAAATCGTTCTATATACTATATTTTTTCATTGTGTGTGAAAATAAACTCGGTCTGTGAATAGCCGCCACATTTCAACGTGGTCTGATTTTGTTTTAGTTTGCAAATTGTGTCATTGTACTCTGGACATAACATCAAAACTAAATAAAACTGCATTTCTATATCAATTTCTCATGAATCTAATCGTAAAAGTCTTAGCTTCATAATAAAATAATATTATTCGATTATCAAGCAATAATTGATTAAGATTTGATTGAGCTGACATCATCGCTTTATCAATGAAGTGAAAAATATAATAAGCGCCACTTCTGAAAATAATTTTATTACTGGTATCAGTTATTATGAATCAAGAATAATATAGTTAAGCTTGGTTTATTGTTAGAAAATACCCATATTGTAACGTTAC
>NW_023595014.1:0-9693 GCF_014839805.1 Manduca sexta | reverse complement strand
AAAAAGCGCGGGAAACCTTTGAATTTGGCGGGTGTCTTTTTCATCTTAAATTGAAAATAATTATTTTTATTCAGAAATTTAGTCAGTTAAGTTGTAAATTGTATATATTTTTTCATTATTTATTTAATTGTAGTGTAGTGTATATAGAAAACAACTATTGGTAAGTGTATATTTTATTAATATTTAGTTGGGGGTTGGGATGGACGAGCCCCAGATCCTGGGGTGATGTTCCCAACCATCACATTTTAACAACAATAGAAACTGCTTCAAGCATAGACACTGATTGTTCAATTTCCAATACAAATAAAAGCGCATACGATTAAATAAGGTGTGCAAAATATGTAATAAAAAAACGCAAAAATGCAATGGCTGTAGATTCAGGTAGAACTGGATGTCGTTGCGAAGACAGTGACGAAAAAATCACGGAAAATCCATCAGCTCTCAAAGCACCGCATACACAAGTTCTTCCATCTCAGGCCTCCCAGTTACCTCCCAATATATCTGATAGTATTAGAAAAGAATATACTGCATTGGATGCTTCACCATTTATTATTCATGTTGCTAGGTCTAGTACAGGAGGTAACACAGGATCTTAATTTGCATCAATATGCTTTGGCAGATTTTTGTATAAAACCAGGTGCCAAACATAGTACAAGGCAGTTTGAAGCGTATCGGTCGCAACAAAATTTCAATGGCATTCACAAGTCACTCAGCTGCAAATTCTTTCTTAAAACATCATGCCTTATTGGAAAAAGGTTATGAAGCTTTTATTCCATCTTTTAATGTTACCAGGATGGGGCTCGTAAGAGGTGTACCGGTGGACATGTCTGTAGAAGAAAGAAAATATTAGGGTTCCATTAGGTTGTGGTGACATAATAAAAGTAAGACGCTTAAATTTTAAAACAATAGTGGATGGCTCTGCTACTTGGAAACCATCCCAGACTATAGTGCTTACTTTTGATGGTCAGGTCCTTCCCACAAGAGTATTTATGTGTTTTAATTCCCTCAAAGTAGAACTATACATTTATCCTTCAATTCAATGCTACAATTGTTGCCGGTATGGACACACTAAAGATACATGCAGATCTAAACCAAGGTGCTATAAATGTGGACAAGGGCATACTGGTACATCTTGTGATTGCGACCAAGATAATAGTTATTGTTGTCTTTGTGGCTTCCCACATATTGCAATTTGCAAGGTTTGTCCAGAAGCCAGTAGGCAGACAAATATAAAAAAGTATATGGGCCAAAATTGCTTTTCATACTCAGAAGCATCAAATATACATCCTCCGGTGACAAAATCATATGCTGACACATTAAAGTTTACATCTTCTTTTGTAGCCAACAGCCAAGATATCAAAACTCCAGCCACTCAACCATTGCACAGTAACTCTTATAAAAACTGTTTTCTGAAGCCCCGTTCTCCGCCTAAATCGATACAAGGTTATGATCGTGCAGCCCACCAAGCTCTTGTGGGTGATTTCAACTCTCCCACTTATGCTGATGGGTGTGCACTTCCTAAACTGGTACCCTGCCAGAACCACAATCGGTGGCTGATATTATTATAGCTTTAGTTTCATCACTGTCACAAACAATTTTACCGTCAACGTTGCCCCTTTATTGAAAATAATAACTGACATATTTAACAATGGCTCACTTAGGCAAAGTACTACAATGGAACTGCAGAAGCGTAGTGAAGAACAAATCTGATTTAATTTATCTTATTAACAAATTTAACCCTTGTGTTATAGCTCTATGTGAGACGTGGTTAAAACCGGAATTTTGTTTTAAAATTCCTGGTTATTCCTGTCTCAGGGAAGATAGAGCCGATGGGTATGGCGGTGTTGCCATACTCATCATAAAGTCCCTAATTTTTCCCAGTTTGACTTACCATCTCACCATAATGATTTTTCCATAATAGCATCCATTGTTAATAATATTTGTTTTGTATCTATTTATATCCGCGTCCGTGTCCTTTATATTTAGAGAAATAAACAACATTATTTCTATTTTACCTAAACCATTTTTAATGTTAGGAGATTTTAATTCTCATCATGAGTCATGGGGTTGTTCTACAACTAAAACTTGTGGAAGAGACCTTGTTGATATTATCGATTCTCATAATCTTTGTATTATAAACTCAGGTTCTCCTACCCGCCGTACCAACCCTGATGAAGGTCAAAGTGCCGTAGATTTAGCCATTAGTTCACCGAGCCTAGCTTCTTCTCTTACTTGGGAAACTCTCTCTTATTCTTATGGGAGCGATCACCTACCAATTCTGATTAGCTTTCCTCATAGCAAAAAGCCTTCTGTTTCGCGGTCACCACGTTTAAAATATATATTAAAAGATGTAGATTGGAATGAATATAAAAACGACTTGATAAAAATTTCAAATCTTCCTGACATAGAAAATAATAACGAAACAGTGTGTTCTGTGGCTCTCGCTAAAGTAATGACGGAGGTTGCGGATGAGATATTTCCCATTAAAAGCACCAAGAACAGTAAATTCCTTCTCCACCATGGTGGGACCGAGTGTACAGAAGCTGCAAAGAAAGGAAAAAGCCGAAAGGGCTTACTGTCAAAACATGACTTCCGATAATTTTGATTACTACATACTGATTTCTAAACAGACGAAAAATTTATTTCAAAAGAAAAATCTGAAGGTTGGAAATCATTTTGTCATTCTATTTCCCCAGATACTCGTCCATCTATGGTTTGGCGAAATATTCGAAGATTTCGATCAGCTTTTAGTGATAATTCCGTCTGTTCACTCTCGCCTTCCCTAACAGAAGATATTTTAGATCATTTGGCCTCCTACTGTTCCACAACAACTTTGTCCATCCGCAGTCCTGAAAATAGATGATGACTTAAACTCCCCATTTTCACTATCAGAGCTCAAAGGTGTTTTAACTAGCGTCAAAGATTCTTCCCCAGGTGAAGATGGTATTCCCTACTCTTTTTTTTGTAATCTTAGTGAAACAGCATTACTTTATTTTTTAAACATTGTTAATTCTATTATGATAACTGGTAACATACCTGCCTCATGGCGATCACAAATTGTATTACCTATTCTGAAACCTGGTAAAATTGCGTGCCAGGCCTCATCTTATCGTCCAATAGTTTTATCCTCCGTACTGTTAAAACTCGCTGAACATATGGTTAAAACCGATTGGAATGGTATATCGAGGGTAACCGCCTTCTGTCAGATAGCCAATATGGATTCCGAAAAGGCAAAAGCACGATAGATAGTATTAGTATTTTTGTGTCCGATATCCGCCTAGCTTTTTCTGAGAGCAAATCAGTGGTTGCCACATTTTTAGATATTAATTCAGCATACGACAATGTCGTTCCCTCCATTCTAAGCAAAAATGCATGATCTTAACATCCCCGGTATGCTATCTAATTTTATTACAAATTTAATAAGAGAACGATGTATTCATATTTGTCCAGATGATGCTACCAAATTATCTAGAACCGTATGTAGGGTCTACCCAGGGGTCAGTGCTAAGTCCCTTACTATACAATATTTACACATATGACCTGGAATCAGCTTTAAAAGTTCCGTAAAATCCTACAATATGCAGATGACCTCCTTCTTTATACATCAGAAAAATTACTTCTAGTTCTTGTTCCTCTATGTCATCAGCTATGAGATATTTAGAGTCCTGGATGACTCTAAATGGATTAGATCTTTCAACCTCTAAAAGCTGTTTAGTTTTGTTTACCAGAAAACGTAATGTCCTTTAATAGAAGTAAAATATAAACATGTTATGATTCCGGTAAAGACCGAAGTGAAATTTCTTGGTGTTTTATTAGACTCAAAACTTACAGGTTCTCAACATAGTGATTACTTAGTTACTAAATGTGAACGGAACTTGAATATTTTACGTTGTCTTACAGGTGTTTGGTGGGGGGCGCATCCGTTTTCTTTACGACTTATATATAATGCATTAATTAGAAGTCTTTTAGACTATGGTACATTTATCTTGGAACCGGCTAATTCAGCAGCGTTCAAAAAACTTGATTTAATTCAGAACAAGGCTCTTAGAATAATTGCTGGTGCGATGAAATCAGTCCAATTAACGCCCTAGAAGTTGAGTGTGTAGAACCTCCTCTTAAATTGCGAAGACAGTACTTGTCAGACAGATTTTTGTTTAAAGCCTTGCAATTTTCTAATCACGCTCTTTTTCCAATTCTTCAATCTCTTTCTCAATATATTGCAACGTCTTCATCGTGGAAAGAAAAATCACTTCCTTGTTTAGTTATAAGTTTTCGTAAATTTATAAGTTTTCAAGCGCCCACTTATAGATCAGTTTCTCTCCCAATTTTATGGTTGGGTTTAAATCACTTTTGCTTTCGCCGGTGATATGTTATTCCTTGGGCGTTGATAGAGACCACCCTAACACTAATACTCAGTTTAATGAATTAGTAAGCATTAAATGGCCTGATTCTCACCACATATTCACTGACGCATCAAAACACTCTTTGTCAGATTATACGGGCGTGGGCGTTTACCATACTCAGTATAACATTATACAAAAATAAAGCTTCCTCCAGAAACTTCAGTCTTTACAGGGGAATGTTATGGAATATATAAAGCGTTAGAATTTATTCTTATTGCTAGACTTAGTAAAACTGTTATTTTTCAGATTCATATAGTGCCCTTCAGGCCGTTGAAAAATTTCCTTTCAAATCAAAATCCCACTCAATTGTGATAATGAATATAAGAGAAAAGCTCATAGAATGCCTTTCCAAAACGTAATTGTAGTTTTATGTTGGGTCCCTGGTCATGCTAATATAAAAGGAAATGTAAAAGCCGACCTTTGGCTAATGAGGCGATAACAAGTGGTGATGTATATCCGTACATAAATTATTGCAACGATCTGGCTGCACTTCCGAGTACTTTTCTCAGGAATCCTGGGAAAAATGCTGGGAAGAAAGCAGTCAGATAAAAGGCAAATTATATTCGAAAGTCAATTGGGTATACCGGAGAAGCCATGGTTTTGCAAATTGAAATCTTGGTAAGCGATCTACTAGTATATTAATGAGAATGCGCTTGGGTCATGTGTGTTCGCCAGCTCACCTGCTAGACTTGGTATTATTGGTAGTAGAACTTGTGAATGCGGTGAAGAGGAGGGTGACCTCAATCATATCTTCTTCGCTTGTCCGCTTTGATAATGCTCATTTTATAAGTCAACTCATTTCCTTTGGTGTTCCTTTTCCTTGTTGTATTTCTTCCCTCCTCTTATTTAATGTAAATATTTATAAAGCTATTTCCTCATTTATTGTACATTAACATAAAATATAGTTTGTATATACTTATATAAATTTTGAGGCTCAATATTATTATTATAAAAATTCACGCTTATATTTTCCTGGGGACCTAATTCTTCCTGGGTCCTGCTTTGTCTCCATACCCAATTTCATCTGAATACGTTGGGTAGTTTTGAGTTTAACACGTTCAGGCAGCCAGATGCAGCGGGGATTTTGTTTATAATATATTATTATAGAACTTTTTAAAAGGAACAATCCCGTCATACTCATTCATCATTGTTGTATAACTTTGACCGTTTACGCAGCGAACGCAACGGAAGTTCTCATAACTAATAAATTTTCCCCGTTTTGTAACATGTTTCATTACTGCTCTGTACTCCCTGTGGGTATGGCGTGATGATATATAGCCTAGCACTCCACGAACAAAGGGCTATCAACACAAAGAATTTTCAGATTGACCCGGTAGTTCCTGAGATTGGCGCGTTCAAACAAACAAACAAACAAACTCTTCAGCTTTATATAATAGTATAGATTTCATGTATAACTTTTGGTGTTTCTATACCGATTTCTATGATTCTTTTTATGGAATATTTAATAATGTTAACTTTTTAATTAGGGATGACTGAGAGTGTTATAAACGTCAGATTCAAATATAATGAGAAAGCTTCGAACTGCTAAGCTATCGGGAGTTACACGTGTTATTGTGAGTCAACCATAAAGATAGACACATGCTGTCGTGGGATATTTTACATATAAATTTTAAGGAGAACATTTCCGTCATACATGATTTCTGTGTAGCTTTAACCATTAAGGTTGCACACGCGACGGAAGCTTAAAAATGGGTTTAACTTCTCCCATTTTCCCAACAATTTCCCTTCGCTGCTCTGCTCCTATTAATTGTAGCGTGATGAAAAATATACTATAACCAGCACAGGAGTATGACAAATAATTGTACCATAAGTTTCGTTAAAATCCGTCGAGTAGTTTTGGTTTCTATAACGGTTATACTGGAACCAGAATAGACAGACGAACGAACAGACAGACAGACAGACAAAAATTTTACTAATTGCATTTTTTGGCATCAGTATCGATCCCTAATCACCCCCTGATAGTTATTTTGGAAATATATTTCATGTGCAAATTGACCTCTCTACAGATTTATTATATAAGTATAGATAATAACATAAAAATATAGTTTGTATATACTTATTAATATATTCCCGTATTGACGAATATTATTATTATTAATATATTATATCTTGACAACTTTCTGACTTAATCTAATTCGAAACCAATTTCCTTCCTGTAATATGTTTCCTAACATTGACATTGGCGTAGCACAGCAACACAGTGCTTGTAGCCATAAAAAAGAAATATGGCGGCAAATTCAAAAAATATACCTTGTATAACCGCGGGTAAGCATCAAGTGACTAATATTTTTATTTAAGGTGGTAGCTCAAGGTCCATTTTTCATACATTTTGTTTCGGCTTTAATCTGGGTAACTAAACAAGTATTGGCAAGTAAAAGAATTTAAATTCACGTCTAGTTAGTGATTAGTTCTCGCAGTTGAAAGAAAAAATGTAAAATAATTAATAATCATGGATATTTCATTTAAAATTTAATATAACGAAATTTTAAAGGCAGAAATATCCATTCCAGTATTTTGGCTGCCTACTAACTACGAAAAACATCACTAACTAAACATTAATTAAAGTCTTTACGCACCAATACATTTAATTGAGTAAAAGCTTCATCTTTTCACCTCGACCAAAAACAAGAACTATTTTTTAAAATAAAAAAATATAACTAAGATAAACTTGTCTTTTAATTTTCATGAGGGTTACAAACCGTAGATTTTTGAATTTGCCGCTATATTTCTGTGACACGAATCGTTGGCAGACTTTAATCTTGTTTGCATGTATATGATACCAGGGGCATGATTCTCTACGACAATGTCGAACTTGTAACACGGCGTGTTTCGTTAACTTCGTGTTATGACTGTGTAAGAGTATTCTGGATGCTAATTTGACATTTCATGAACACGATGAGGTGTGACACATCCGCCTTACGGGCATGTTACGAATTGTCAAAATAACGTGCGGCAATCCAGCGCGTCTATGCGCGTTTAGACAAATTAATTATTTAGATACAACGACTGTATAATTTCTATTGACGATAGTATCCTCTTTACATCGTGAAAACTCAAATATAATATTCTACCTTATCAGAAACAAAACAAACATAAATCCTAAATGATCGAATTAATATTCAAACCTATGTTTTTATCTTGATAGTCAAATTTGTGTTATGGGCTCAGCGGTGAAAAATAAGCTACTTTACTACTGGCAACCCGACTTTTGACAACAATTGAGGTCAATCAAGTTTATTTTTATTACTTCGATGTAATATTTCTATTAGTAAATAGATAGGCCAAACAAATATAAAACACTAATGAAGGTATCTTTTTAAACAATGTTTTCTTAATTATGTACATTACAATTAATACTATGTAGTTTCTTTTGTGGTGAAAGTTTTGTACCTATAAAGTTTGATAACAATAAAGATTATTGAAGAAATTTTTACTAGTTATACATTATTGTTGTTATAAGTAATTGGTAGAGGTCTTAATCAAGGGCTTAGCCAGCTTTAAATTAAATATCAAAATCTTCTAAATGTGAATATCGATCCAGGGAAACAAAGCAAAAATTTCATGTAGGTAATCCCAATAATTTTACACAATTACAAACAAAAGTATGTAATCATGTTAAATCTAAAATTGTTTGTACAAACACTTCCTTTTTTATTTTAGGAGACCAAAGGCATCTTACATTGAATACTAATGTTAACAAAACTGATAATATCAAATGTAATAATAAAATAATTTCTTTTACAGGATAGTGAATGTAATGCAAGATATTCCAAATAAATAATAGTAAAATATACTCAGTTTTAACAACACATTATTTTTGTTTTATTTTTTATTTGTTGTTCAGTCTTAGATAACATAATATACTTAAGTAAAATTTCTATACATGAGTTTGAATGTTTGTTAATTAATCAGTTTCACCTTAATAACTAAATGAATGTGTATGAAATATGGTACTCAGACAGTGAGCTGTGGATTGAATAGAGTACTTTTTATTCCAAAAGATTAATGCCGGTTGAGCGGCAAATAGAAGTTACTAGGTAATAGAGCTATAAATTTTAAAAATAACGTTTAATAGGCAATATACACTTATTTTAATTATTGTTGGTAAGTCTGTTATATGTGAGTGTCTGTCTTAATAGTTATAAGGTGTCTACGGCAATGTCTATTTCTATAGCCAAGTTAAACTGTGTCCATGCACTGATGTGTACCAGTTTAGAGGAAATTGTAACTAGCGTAATTACTTTATAAGACCTAAAATCTTTGTCTCATTCTGAAAACCTACTGTGGAACGTCACATAGTGCTTTACAATTCAAAGTTCCGATGGCATTGTAACTGTTTATGGGCGGTCGTATCGCTTATCATCAGGTAAACGGCATCCTCGTCACATTATTTAACTAAATAAAAATTTGAGTTAATGCCTTGTCGATTTTGCAACAAATTTTATAATGGAAGGTCCGTAGAATTCCTATTAATATACGTTGTTAGCGCTAATTTAACATAAACTGCATAAGCACAACAGCATTTACTATTATTCATATAACAGCATTCGTGTAAAATCTTCAGTAGCATTCAATATATCAATTCAATTCAATTTTTAAAATGTGGCTTTAGTAAACAAATCAAGTAAATAAGTCAATGACATTGACATTTGACAATAATTTTGAAGTTATATTTTTTCGTTTGAAAACAATCACAATCTACAGAAATTTCTTTAAATTATTTTATATTCCTTTCATGTTTCTTACATTTAAGTATATACAAAAATGGGATTAAATAAAGTTTGGCAGTGATTTATTCGAGTTACATCATTTAATATCACGAATACAAACAAAAAAGCCTTTTCAAAAACCGATACTTGCCGATTCGAGGGGATGAAAGATTTCTGAACGCATTAACACATCGTAATATAAAAAATATTAAGCATAGACAACCTATCGTATGGCATTCCCAATGCTACTCGCGATTACACATCGTGGCGCGTGTATGAAACGCGTTTGTGTTTAGAGCTTGTTTTGACAACACGCGTTTACGGTGTGTTATCGCGAGTAGCATAGGGAATCAACCTACAGCTGTTGCACAAGTTCAGATAATACAAAAAAATAATTGACTCGAAACAAAATATTTAATTTCTCTAATTATAATTCTGTAATTACTCTAATAAACATTTCATTAAATTTATATACACAAGTACTAAATCCCATTTTACGTAAATGATGCTTCGGCGCCGCTACACGTGAGAAAAATCGAATTTAGTGTGCGTCTTAAAAT